>NC_082612.1:20540842-20772559 GCF_030936135.1 Gavia stellata | reverse complement strand
TGGAAACAAGGGAAAGAAAACATGGAAACAAGGGAAACGAACAATGGAAACAAGGGAAACAAGGGAAACAAACAATGGAAACAAACTAAACAACGGAAAGAAACCATGGAAACAATGGAAACAAACCATTGGAAAAAACCATGGAAAGAAGGGAAAGAACGGAAACAAACCATGGAAACAACGGAAACTAGGGAAACCAACCATGGAAACAAACCATGGCAACAAACCATGGCAACAATGGAAACAAACAATGGATACAATGGATACCATGGAAAGAAGGGAAACAAACCATGGAAATAAACCATGGAAACAAGGGAAACAAGCCATGGAAACAAGGGAAACAAACAATGGAAACAAAGGAAACAACGAAAACAAACCATGGAAACAAACAATGGAAACAATGGAAACAAACAATGGAAAGAAACAATGGAAAGAAACAATGGAAACAATGGAAACAATGGAAACAATGGAAACAAACAATGGAAACAAAGGAAACAACGAAAACAAACCATGGAAACAAACAATGGAAACAATGGAAACAAACAATGGAAAGAAACAATGGAAACAATGGAAACAATGGAAAAAACGGAAACAATGGAAACAATGGAAACAAACAATGGAAACAAACCATGGAAACAAGGGACCCAAACAATGGAAACAATGGAAACAAGGGAAACAAACAATGGAAACAATGGAAAAAAGGGAAACAATGGAAACAAGGGAAACAAACAATGGAAACAATGGAAACAAGGGAAACAATGGAAACAATGGAAAAAACGGAAACAATGGAAAGAAACAATGGAAACAAGGGAAACAAACAATGGAAACAATGGAAACAAGGGAAACAAACAATGGAAACAATGGAAATAAGGGAAACAAGGGAAACAAGGGAAAGAAAACATGGAAACAAGGGAAACAAACAATGGAAACAAGGGAAACTAGGGAAACAAACAATGGAAACAAACTAAACAATGGAAAGAAACCATGGAAACAATGGAAACAAACCATTGGAAAAAACCATGGAAAGAAGGGAAAGAATGGAAACAAACCATGGAAAAAACGGAAACAAGGGAAACCAACCATGGAAACAAACCAGGGCAACAAACCATGGCAACAATGGAAACAAACAATGGATACAATGGATACCATGGAAAGAAGGGAAACAAACCATGGAAATAAACCATGGAAACAAGGGAAACAAGCCGTGGAAACAAGGGAAACAAACAATGGAAACAAGGGAAACAACGAAAACAAACCATGGAAACAAACCATGGAAACAATGGAAACAAACAATGGAAACAAACAATGGAAAGAAACAATGGAAACAATGGAAACAAACAATGGAAAGAAACAATGGAAACAAACCATGGAAACAAGGGAACCAAACAATGGAAACAATGGAAACAAGGGAAACAAACAATGGAAACAATGGAAACAAGGGAAACAAACAATGGAAACAATGGAAAAAAGGGAAACAATGGCAACAATGGAAGAAACGGAAACAAGGGAAACAAACAATGAAAGCAATGGAAACAAGGGAAACAAACCATGGAAACAAGGGAAACAATGGAAACAAAGAATGGAAGCAAACTGAAAAATGGAAACAAACCATGGAAACAATGGAAACAAACAACGGAACCAACAGAAACCATGGAAACAAAACATGGAAAAAAAAAACATGGAAACAAACTATGGAAACAAACCATGGCAACAAAGGAAACAAACAATGGATACAATGGAAACCATGGAAACAAGGGAAACAAACCATGGAAAGGAGGGAAACAAACAATGGAAACAAACCATGGAAACAAGGGGAAAAAAAACAATGAAAACAAACAAGGGAAACAAACAAAGGAAACAAGGGAAACAACGAAAAGAAACCATGGAAACAAACAATGGAAACAAGGGAAACAAACAATGGAAACAATGGAAACAAGGGAAACAAACAATGGAAACAAACAATGCAAACAAGGGAAACAAACGATGGAAACAATGGAAACAAGGGAAACAATGGAAACAATGGAAACAAGGGAAACAATGGAAACAATGGAAACAAGGGAAACAATGGAAAGAAACAATGGAAACAAGGGAAACAAACAATGGAAACAAGGGAAACAAACAATGGAAACAAATGAAACAAACAATGGAAACAAGGGAAACAATGGTAGCAAACAATGGAAACAAACTAAAAAATGGAAACAAACCATGGAAACAATGGAAACAACGGAAACAAACAACGGAACCAACAGAAACCATGGAAACAAAACATGGAAACAAACCATGGAAACAAACTATGGAAACAAACCATGGCAACAAAGGAAACAAACAATGGATACAATGGAAACCATGGAAACAAGGGAAACAAACAAGGGAAACAAGGGAAACAAACAATGGAAACAAACTAAACAATGGAAACAAACAACGGAAACAATGCAAACAAGGGAAACAAACAATGGAAACAATGGAAACAAGGGAAACAAACAATGGAAACAAACAATGCAAACAAGGGAAACAAACGATGGAAACAATGGAAACAAGGGAAACAATGGAAACAATGGAAACAAGGGAAACAATGGAAACAATGGAAAAAACGGAAACAATGGAAAGAAACAATGGAAACAAGGGAAACAAACAATGGAAACAATGGAAACAAATGAAACAAACAATGGAAACAAATGAAACAAACAATGGAAACAAGGGAAACAATGGAAACAAACAATGGAAACAAACTAAAAAATGGAAACAAACCATGGAAACAATGGAAACAACGGAAACAAACAACGGAACCAACAGAAACCATGGAAACAAAACATGGAAACAAACCATGGAAACAAACTATGGAAACAAACCATGGCAACAAAGGAAACAAACAATGGATACAATGGAAACCATGGAAACAAGGGAAACAAACAAGGGAAACAAGGGAAACAAACAATGGAAACAATGGAAACAATGGAAAAAGGCGAAACAATGGAAAGAAGGGAAACAAACAATGGAAACAAACCATGGAAAGAAGGGAACCAAACAATGGAAACAATGGAAACAAGGGAAACAAACAATGGTAACAAGGGAAACAAGGGAAACAAACCGTGGAAACAAGAGAAATAAACAATGGAAACAAGGGAAACAAGGGAAACGAACCATGGAAACAATGGAAATAAACCATTGAAACAATCCATGGAAACAAGGGAAAGAACGAAAATAAACAATGGAAACAACGGAAACCATGGAAACAAACCATGGAAGTAAACCATGGAAACAAACCATGGCAATAATGGAAACAAACAATGGCTACAATGGAAACCATGGAAACAATGGAAACAAGCCATGGAAACAAGGGAAACAAACCATGGAAACAAACAATGGCAACAAGGGAAACAAACAATGGCAACAAGGGAAACAAACAATTGAAACAAGAGAAACAAGGGAAACAAACAATGGAAAGAATGGAAACAAGGGAAACAAACAATGGAAAGAAGGGAAACAATGGAAACAAACAATGGAAACAAACTAAACAATGGAAACAAACAACGGAAACAACGGAAACAAGGGAAACAAACAATGGAAACAAACAATGGCAACAAGGGAAACAAACAATGGAAACAAGCCATGGAAAGAAGGGAAACAAACCATGGAAACAAACAAGGGAAACAAGGGAAACAAACAATGGAAACAATGGAAACAAGGGAAACAAACAATGGAAACAATGGAAACAAGGGAAACAAGGGAAACAAACAAGGGAAACAAGGGAAACAACGGAAACGAACCATGGAAACAATGGAAACAAACCATTGAAACAATCCATGGAAACAAGGGAAAGAACGAAAATAAACAATGGAAACAACGGAAACCATGGAAACAAACCATGGAAGTAAACCATGGAAACAAACCATGGCAACAATGGAAACAAACAATGGCTACAATGGAAACCATGGAAACCATGGAAACAAGCCATGGAAACAAGGGAAAAAAACCATGGAAACAAACAATGGAAACAAGGGAAACAAACAATGGAAACAATGGAAACAAACAATTGAAACAAGAGAAACAATGGAAACAAACAATGGAAACAAACTAAACAATGGAAACAAACAACGGAAACAATGGAAACAAGGGAAACAAACAATGGAAACAAACATGGAAATAAAGAATGGAAACAAACCATGGAAACAAACCATGGCAACAATCGAAACAAAGAATGGATACAATGGAAAGCATGGAAACAACGGAAACAAACCATGGCAATAAACCATGGAAACAAGGGAAACAAACCATGGAAACAAGGGAAAACAAACCATGGAAACAAACAAGGGAAACAAACCATGGAAACAAACAAGGGAAACAAACCATGGAAACAAGGGAAACAAACAATGGAAACAATGGAAACAAGGGAAACAAACAATGGAAACAATGGAAACAAGGGAAACAAACAATGGAAACAATGGAAATAAGGGAAACAAGGGAAACAAGGGAAAGAAAACATGGAAACAAGGGAAACAAACAATGGAAACAAGGGAAACAAGGGAAACAAACAATGGAAACAAACTAAACAACGGAAAGAAACCATGGAAACAATGGAAACAAACCATTGGAAAAAACCATGGAAAGAAGGGAAAGAACGGAAACAAACCATGGAAACAACGGAAACAAGGGAAACCAACCATGGAAACAAACCATGGCAACAAACCATGGCAACAATGGAAACAAACAATGGATACAATGGATACCATGGAAAGAAGGGAAACAAACCATGGAAATAAACCATGGAAACAAGGGAAACAAGCCATGGAAACAAGGGAAACAAACAATGGAAACAAGGGAAACAACGAAAACAAACCATGGAAACAAACAATGGAAACAATGGAAACAAACAATGGAAAGAAACAATGGAAACAATGGAAACAAGGGAACCAAACAATGGAAACAATGGAAACAATGGAAACAAACAATGGAAACAATGGAAAAAAGGGAAACAAACAATGGAAACAATGGAAATAAGGGAAAGAAGGGAAACAAGGGAAAGAAAACATGGAAACAAGGGAAACAAACAATGGAAACAAGGGAAATTAGGGAAACAAACAATGGAAACAAACTAAACAACGGAAAGAAACCATGGAAACAATGGAAACAAACCATTGGAAAAAACCATGGAAAGAAGGGAAAGAACGGAAACAAACCATGGAAACAACGGAAACAAGGGAAACCAACCATGGAAACAAACCATGGCAACAAACCATGGCAACAATGGAAATAAACAATGGATACAATGGATACCATGGAAAGAAGGGAAACAAACCATGGAAATAAACCATGGAAACAAGGGAAACAAGCCATGGAAACAAGGGAAACAAACAATGGAAACAAGGGAAACAACGAAAACAAACCATGGAAACAAACAATGGAAACAATGGAAACAAACAATGGAAAGAAACAATGGAAACAATGGAAACAAGGGAACCAAACAATGGAAACAATGGAAACAAGGGAAACAAACAATGGAAACAATGGAAAAAAGGGAAACAATGGCAACAATGGAAGAAACGGAAACAAGGGAAACAAACAATGCAAACAAGGGAAACAAACGATGGAAACAATGGAAACAAGGGAAACAATGGAAACAATGGAAACAAGGGAAACAATGGAAACAATGGAAAAAACGGAAACAATGGAAAGAAACAATGGAAACAAGGGAAACAAACAATGGAAACAATGGAAACAAATGAAACAAACAATGGAAACAAATGAAACAAACAATGGAAACAAGGGAAACAATGGAAACAAACAATGGAAACAAACTAAAAAATGGAAACAAACCATGGAAACAATGGAAACAACGGAAACAAACAACGGAACCAACAGAAACCATGGAAACAAACCATGGAAACAAACTATGGAAACAAACCATGGCAACAAAGGAAACAATGGATACAATGGAAACCATGGAAACAAGGGAAACAAACAAGGGAAACAAGGGAAACAAACAATGGAAACAATGGAAACAATGGAAAAAGGCGAAACAATGGAAAGAAGGGAAACAAACAATGGAAACAAACCATGGAAAGAAGGGAACCAAACAATGGAAACAATGGAAACAAGGGAAACAAACAATGGTAACAAGGGAAACAAGGGAAACAAACCGTGGAAACAAGAGAAATAAACAATGGAAACAAGGGAAACAAGGGAAACGAACCATGGAAACAATGGAAATAAACCATTGAAACAATCCATGGAAACAAGGGAAAGAACGAAAATAAACAATGGAAACAACGGAAACCATGGAAACAAACCATGGAAGTAAACCATGGAAACAAACCATGGCAACAATGGAAACAAACAATGGCTACAATGGAAACCATGGAAACAATGGAAACAAGCCATGGAAACAAGGGAAACAAACCATGGAAACAAACAATGGCAACAAGGGAAACAAACAATGGCAACAAGGGAAACAAACAATTGAAACAAGAGAAACAAGGGAAACAAACAATGGAAAGAATGGAAACAAGGGAAACAAACAATGGAAAGAAGGGAAACAATGGAAACAAACAATGGAAACAAACTAAACAATGGAAACAAACAACGGAAACAACGGAAACAAGGGAAACAAACAATGGAAACAAACAATGGCAACAAGGGAAACAAACAATGGAAACAAGCCATGGAAAGAAGGGAAACAAACCATGGAAACAAACAAGGGAAACAAGGGAAACAAACAATGGAAACAATGGAAACAAGGGAAACAAACAATGGAAACAATGGAAACAAGGGAAACAAACAATGGAAGCAATGAAAACAAGGGAAACAAGGGAAACAAACAAGGGAAACAAGGGAAACAAGGGAAACGAACCATGGAAACAATGGAAACAAACCATTGAAACAATCCATGGAAACAAGGGAAAGAACGAAAATAAACAATGGAAACAACGGAAACCATGGAAACAAACCATGGAAGTAAACCATGGAAACAAACCATGGCAACAATGGAAACAAACAATGGCTACAATGGAAACCATGGAAACAAGGGAAACAAGCCATGGAAACAAGGGAAAAAAACCATGGAAACAAACAATGGAAACAAGGGAAACAAACAATGGAAACAATGGAAACAAACAATTGAAACAAGAGAAACAATGGAAACAAACAATGGAAACAAACTAAACAATGGAAACAAACAACGGAAACAATGGAAACAAGGGAAACAAACAATGGAAACAAACATGGAAATAAAGAATGGAAACAAACCATGGAAACAAACCATGGCAACAATCGAAACAAGGAATGGATACAATGGAAAGCATGGAAACAACGGAAACAAACCATGGCAATAAACCATGGAAACAAGGGAAACAAACAATGGAAACAAGGGAAAAAAAACCATGGAAACAAACAAGGGAAACAAACCATGGAAACAAACAAGGGAAACAAACCATGGAAACAAGGGAAACAAACAATGGAAACAATGGAAACAAGGGAAACAAACAATGGAAACAATGGAAATAAGGGAAAGAAGGGAAACAAGGGAAAGAAAACATGGAAACAAGGGAAACAAACAATGGAAACAAGGGAAACAAGGGAAACAAACAATGGAAACAAACTAAACAACGGAAAGAAACCATGGAAACAATGGAAACAAACCATTGGAAAAAACCATGGAAAGAAGGGAAAGAACGGAAACAAACCATGGAAACAACGGAAACTAGGGAAACCAACCATGGAAACAAACCATGGCAACAAACCATGGCAACAATGGAAACAAACAATGGATACAATGGATACCATGGAAAGAAGGGAAACAAACCATGGAAATAAACCATGGAAACAAGGGAAACAAGCCATGGAAACAAGGGAAACAAACAATGGAAACAAAGGAAACAACGAAAACAAACCATGGAAACAAACAATGGAAACAATGGAAACAAACAATGGAAAGAAACAATGGAAAGAAACAATGGAAAGAAACAATGGAAACAATGGAAACAATGGAAACAAACAATGGAAACAAAGGAAACAACGAAAACAAACCATGGAAACAAACAATGGAAACAATGGAAACAAACAATGGAAAGAAACAATGGAAACAATGGAAACAATGGAAAAAACGGAAACAATGGAAACAATGGAAACAAACAATGGAAACAAACCATGGAAACAAGGGAACCAAACAATGGAAACAATGGAAACAAGGGAAACAAACAATGGAAACAATGGAAAAAAGGGAAACAATGGAAACAAGGGAAACAAACAATGGAAACAATGGAAAAAACGGAAACAATGGAAAGAAACAATGGAAACAAGGGAAACAAACAATGGAAACAATGGAAACAAGGGAAACAAACAATGGAAACAATGGAAATAAGGGAAACAAGGGAAACAAGGGAAAGAAAACATGGAAACAAGGGAAACAAACAATGGAAACAAGGGAAACAAGGGAAACAAACAATGGAAACAAACTAAACAATGGAAAGAAACCATGGAAACAATGGAAACAAACCATTGGAAAAAACCATGGAAAGAAGGGAAAGAATGGAAACAAACCATGGAAACAACGGAAACAAGGGAAACCAACCATGGAAACAAACCATGGCAACAAACCATGGCAACAATGGAAACAAACAATGGATACAATGGATACCATGGAAAGAAGGGAAAAAAACCATGGAAATAAACCATGGAAACAAGGGAAACAAGCCATGCAAACAAGGGAAACAAACAATGGAAACAAGGGAAACAACGAAAACAAACCATGGAAACAAACCATGGAAACAATGGAAACAAACAATGGAAACAAACAATGGAAAGAAACAATGGAAACAAACAATGGAAAGAAACAATGGAAACAAACCATGGAAACAAGGGAACCAAACAATGGAAACAATGGAAACAAGGGAACCAAACAATGGAAACAATGGAAACAAGGGAAACAAACAATGGAAACAATGGAAAAAAGGGAAACAATGGCAACAATGGAAGAAACGGAAACAAGGGAAACAAACAATGGTAACAAGGGAAACAAACAATGAAAGCAATGGGAACAAGGGAAACAAACCATGGAAACAAGGGAAACAATGGAAACAAAGAATGGAAGCAAACTGAAAAATGGAAACAAACGATGGAAACAATGGAAACAAACAACGGAACCAACAGAAACCATGGAAACAAAACATGGAAACAAAACATGGAAATAAACTATGGAAACAAACCATGGCAACAAAGGAAACAAACAATGGATACAATGGAAACCATGGAAACAAGGGAAACAAACCATGGAAAGGAGGGAAACAAACAATGGAAACAAACCATGGAAACAAGGGGAAAAAAAACAATGAAAACAAACAAGGGAAACAAACAAAGGAAACAAGGGAAACAACGAAAACAAACCATGGAAACAAACAATGCAAACAAGGGAAACAAACAATGGAAACAATGGAAACAAGGGAAACAAACAATGGAAACAAACAATGCAAACAAGGGAAACAAACGATGGAAACAATGGAAACAAGGGAAACAATGGAAACAATGGAAACAAGGGAAACAATGGAAACAATGGAAAAAACGGAAACAATGGAAAGAAACAATGGAAACAAGGGAAAGAAACAATGGAAACAAATGAAACAAACAATGGAAACAAATGAAACAAACAATGGAAACAAGGGAAACAATGGTAGCAAACAATGGAAACAAACTAAAAAATGGAAACAAACCATGGAAACAATGGAAACAACGGAAACAAACAACGGAACCAACAGAAACCATGGAAACAAAACATGGAAACAAACCATGGAAACAAACTATGGAAACAAACCATGGCAACAAAGGAAACAAACAATGGATACAATGGAAACCATGGAAACAAGGGAAACAAACAAGGGAAACAAGGGAAACAAACAATGGAAACAATGGAAACAATGGAAAAAGGCGAAACAATGGAAAGAAGGGAAACAAACAATGGAAACAAACCATGGAAAGAAGGGAACCAAACAATGGAAACAATGGAAACAAGGGAAACAAACAATGGTAACAAGGGAAACAAGGGAAACAAACCGTGGAAACAAGAGAAATAAACAATGGAAACAAGGGAAACAAGGGAAACGAACCATGGAAACAATGGAAATAAACCATTGAAACAATCCATGGAAACAAGGGAAAGAACGAAAATAAACAATGGAAACAACAGAAACCATGGAAACAAACCATGGAAGTAAACCATGGAAACAAACCATGGCAACAATGGAAACAAACAATGGCTACAATGGAAACCATGGAAACAATGGAAACAAGCCATGGAAACAAGGGAAACAAACCATGGAAACAAACAATGGCAACAAGGGAAACAAACAATGGCAACAAGGGAAACAAACAATTGAAACAAGAGAAACAAGGGAAACAAACAATGGAAAGAATGGAAACAAGGGAAACAAACAATCGAAAGAAGGGAAACAATGGAAACAAACAATGGAAACAAACTAAACAATGGAAACAAACAACGGAAACAACGGAAACAAGGGAAACAAACAATGGAAACAAACAATGGCAACAAGGGAAACAAACAATGGAAACAAGCCATGGAAAGAAGGGAAACAAACCATGGAAACAAACAAGGGAAACAAGGGAAACAAACAATGGAAACAATGGAAACAAGGGAAACAAACAATGGAAACAATGGAAACAAGGGAAACAAACAATGGAAGCAATGAAAACAAGGGAAACAAGGGAAACAAACAAGGGAAACAAGGGAAACAAGGGAAACGAACCATGGAAACAATGGAAATAAACCATTGAAACAATCCATGGAAACAAGGGAAAGAACGAAAATAAACAATGGAAACAACGGAAACCATGGAAACAAACCATGGAAGTAAACCATGGAAACAAACCATGGCAACAATGGAAACAAACAATGGCTACAATGGAAACCATGGAAACAATGGAAACAAGCCATGGAAACAAGGGAAACAAACCATGGAAACAAACAATGGCAACAAGGGAAACAAACAATGGCAACAAGGGAAACAAACAATTGAAACAAGAGAAACAAGGGAAACAAAAAATGGAAAGAATGGAAACAAGGGAAACAAACAATCGAAAGAAGGGAAACAATGGAAACAAACAATGGAAACAAACTAAACAATGGAAACAAACAACGGAAACAACGGAAACAAGGGAAACAAACAATGGAAACAAACAATGGCAACAAGGGAAACAAACAATGGAAACAAGCCATGGAAAGAAGGGAAACAAACCATGGAAACAAACAAGGGAAACAAGGGAAACAAACAATGGAAACAATGGAAACAAGGGAAACAAACAATGGAAACAATGGAAACAAGGGAAACAAACAATGGAAGCAATGAATACAAGGGAAACAAGGGAAACAAACAAGGGAAACAAGGGAAACAACGGAAACGAACCATGGAAACAATGGAAACAAACCATTGAAACAATTCATGGAAACAAGGGAAAGAACGAAAATAAACAATGGAAACAACGGAAACCATGGAAACAAACCATGGAAGTAAACCATGGAAACAAACCATGGCAACAATGGAAACAAACAATGGCTACAATGGAAACCATGGAAACCATGGAAACAAGCCATGGAAACAAGGGAAAAAAACCATGGAAACAAACAATGGAAACAAACTAAACAATGGAAACAAACAACGGAAACAACGGAAACAAGGGAAACAAACAATGGAAACAAACAATGGCAACAAGGGAAACAAACAATGGAAACAAGCCATGGAAAGAAGGGAAACAAACCATGGAAACAAACAAGGGAAACAAGGGAAACAAACAATGGAAACAATGGAAACAAGGGAAACAAACAATGGAAACAATGGAAACAAGGGAAACAAACAATGGAAGCAATGAAAACAAGGGAAACAAGGGAAACAAACAAGGGAAACAAGGGAAACAAGGGAAACGAACCATGGAAACAATGGAAACAAACCATTGAAACAATCCATGGAAACAAGGGAAAGAACGAAAATAAACAATGGAAACAACGGAAACCATGGAAACAAACCATGGAAGTAAACCATGGAAACAAACCATGGCAACAATGGAAACAAACAATGGCTACAATGGAAACCATGGAAACAAGGGAAACAAGCCATGGAAACAAGGGAAAAAAACCATGGAAACAAACAATGGCAACAAGGGAAACAAACAATGGCAACAAGGGAAACAAACAATTGAAACAAGAGAAACAAGGGAAACAAACAATGGAAAGAATGGAAACAAGGGAAACAAACAATGGAAAGAAGGGAAACAATGGAAACAAACAATGGAAACAAACTAAACAATGGAAACAAACAACGGAAACAACGGAAACAAGGGAAACAAACAATGGAAACAAACAATGGCAACAAGGGAAACAAACAATGGAAACAAGCCATGGAAAGAAGGGAAACAAACCATGGAAACAAACAAGGGAAACAAGGGAAACAAACAATGGAAACAATGGAAACAAGGGAAACAAACAATGGAAACAATGGAAACAAGGGAAACAAACAATGGAAGCAATGAATACAAGGGAAACAAGGGAAACAAACAAGGGAAACAAGGGAAACAACGGAAACGAACCATGGAAACAATGGAAACAAACCATTGAAACAATCCATGGAAACAAGGGAAAGAACGAAAATAAACAATGGAAACAACGGAAACCATGGAAACAAACCATGGAAGTAAACCATGGAAACAAACCATGGCAACAATGGAAACAAACAATGGCTACAATGGAAACCATGGAAACCATGGAAACAAGCCATGGAAACAAGGGAAAAAAACCATGGAAACAAACAATGGAAACAAGGGAAACAAACAATGGAAACAATGGAAACAAACAATTGAAACAAGAGAAACAATGGAAACAAACAATGGAAACAAACTAAACAATGGAAACAAACAACGGAAACAATGGAAACAAGGGAAACAAACAATGGAAACAAACATGGAAATAAAGAATGGAAACAAACCATGGAAACAAACCATGGCAACAATCGAAACAAAGAATGGATACAATGGAAAGCATGGAAACAACGGAAACAAACCATGGCAATAAACCATGGAAACAAGGGAAACAAACCATGGAAACAAGGGAAAACAAACCATGGAAACAAACAAGGGAAACAAACCATGGAAACAAACAAGGGAAACAAACCATGGAAACAAGGGAAACAAACAATGGAAACAATGGAAACAGGGGAAACAAACAATGGAAACAATGGAAATAAGGGAAACAAGGGCAACAAGGGAAAGAAAACATGGAAACAAGGGAAACAAACAATGGAAACAAGGGAAACAAGGGAAACAAACAATGGAAACAAACTAAACAACGGAAAGAAACCATGGAAACAATGGAAACAAACCATTGGAAAAAACCATGGAAAGAAGGGAAAGAACGGAAACAAACCATGGAAACAACGGAAACAAGGGAAACCAACCATGGAAACAAACCATGGCAACAAACCATGGCAACAATGGAAACAAACAATGGATACAATGGATACCATGGAAAGAAGGGAAACAAACCATGGAAATAAACCATGGAAACAAGGGAAACAAGCCATGGAAACAAGGGAAACAAACAATGGAAACAAAGGAAACAACGAAAACAAACCATGGAAACAAACAATGGAAACAATGGAAACAAGCAATGGAAAGAAACAATGGAAAGAAACAATGGAAACAATGGAAACAATGGAAACAATGGAAACAAACAATGGAAACAAAGGAAACAACGAAAACAAACCATGGAAACAAACAATGGAAACAATGGAAACAAACAATGGAAAGAAACAATGGAAACAATGGAAACAATGGAAAAAACGGAAACAATGGAAACAATGGAAACAAACAATGGAAACAAACCATGGAAACAAGGGAACCAAACAATGGAAACAATGGAAACAAGGGAAACAAACAATGGAAACAATGGAAAAAAGGGAAACAATGGAAACAAGGGAAACAAACAATGGAAACAAACAATGCAAACAAGGGAAACAAACGATGGAAACAATGGAAACAATGGAAAAAACGGAAACAATGGAAAGAAACAATGGAAACAAGGGAAACAAACAATGGAAACAATGGAAACAAGGGAACCAAACAATGGAAACAATGGAAATAAGGGAAACAAGGGAAACAAGGGAAAGAAAACATGGAAACAAGGGAAACAAACAATGGAAACAAGGGAAACTAGGGAAACAAACAATGGAAACAAACTAAACAACGGAAAGAAACCATGGAAACAATGGAAACAAACCATTGGAAAAAACCATGGAAAGAAGGGAAAGAACGGAAACAAACCATGGAAACAACGGAAACAAGGGAAACCAACCATGGAAACAAACCATGGCAACAAACCATGGCAACAATGGAAATAAACAATGGATACAATGGATACCATGGAAAGAAGGGAAACAAACCATGGAAATAAACCATGGAAACAAGGGAAACAAGCCATGGAAACAAGGGAAACAAACAATGGAAACAAGGGAAACAACGAAAACAAACCATGGAAACAAACAATGGAAACAATGGAAACAAGGGAAACAAACAATGGAAACAAACCATGGAAACAAGGGAACCAAACAATGGAAACAATGGAAACAAGGGAAACAAACAATGGAAACAATGGAAAAAAGGGAAACAATGGCAACAATGGAAGAAACGGAAACAAGGGAAACAAACAATGGTAACAAGGGAAACAAACAATGAAAGCAATGGAAACAAGGGAAACAAACCATGGAAACAAGGGATACAATGGAAACAAAGAATGGAAGCAAACTAAAAAATGGAAACAAACCATGGAAACAATGGAAACAAACAACGGAACCAACAGAAACCATGGAAACAAAACATGGAAACAAAACATGGAAACAAACTATGGAAACAAACCATGGCAACAAAAGAAACAAACAATGGATACAATGGAAACCATGGAAACAAGGGAAACAAACCATGGAAACGAGGGAAACAAACAATGGAAACAAACCATGGAAACAAGGGGAAAAAAAACAATGAAAACAAACAAGGGAAACAAACAAAGGACACAAGGGAAACAACGAAAACAAACCATGGAAACAAACAATGCAAACAAGGGAAACAAACAATGGAAACAATGGAAACAAGGGAAACAAACAATGGAAACAAACAATGCAAACAAGGGAAACAAACGATGGAAACAATGGAAACAATGGAAAAAACGGAAACAATGGAAAGAAACAATGGAAACAAGGGAAACAAACAATGGAAACAATGGAAACAAGGGAAACAAACAATGGAAACAATGGAAATAAGGGAAACAAGGGAAACAAGGGAAAGAAAACATGGAAACAAGGGAAACAAACAATGGAAACAAGGGAAACTAGGGAAACAAACAATGGAAACAAACTAAACAACGGAAAGAAACCATGGAAACAATGGAAACAAACCATTGGAAAAAACCATGGAAAGAAGGGAAAGAACGGAAACAAACCATGGAAACAACGGAAACAAGGGAAACCAACCATGGAAACAAACCATGGCAACAAACCATGGCAACAATGGAAATAAACAATGGATACAATGGATACCATGGAAAGAAGGGAAACAAACCATGGAAATAAACCATGGAAACAAGGGAAACAAGCCATGGAAACAAGGGAAACAAACAATGGTAACAAGGGAAACAACGAAAACAAACCATGGAAACAAACAATGGAAACAATGGAAACAAGGGAAACAAACAATGGAAACAAACCATGGAAACAAGGGAACCAAACAATGGAAACAATGGAAACAAGGGGAACAAACAATGGAAACAATGGAAAAAAGGGAAACAATGGCAACAATGGAAGAAACGGAAACAAGGGAAACAAACAATGGTAACAAGGGAAACAAACAATGAAAGCAATGGAAACAAGGGAAACAAACCATGGAAACAAGGGATACAATGGAAACAAAGAATGGAAGCAAACTAAAAAATGGAAACAAACCATGGAAACAATGGAAACAAACAACGGAACCAACAGAAACCATGGAAACAAAACATGGAAACAAACTATGGAAACAAACCATGGCAACAAAAGAAACAAACAATGGCTACAATGGAAACCATGGAAACAAGGGAAACAAACCATGGAAACGAGGGAAACAAACAATGGAAACAAACCATGGAAACAAGGGGAAAAAAAACAATGAAAACAAACAAGGGAAACAAACAAAGGAAACAAGGGAAACAACGAAAACAAACCATGGAAACAAACAATGCAAACAAGGGAAACAAACAATGGAAACAATGGAAACAAGGGAAACAAACAATGGAAACAAACAATGCAAACAAGGGAAACAAACGATGGAAACAATGGAAACAAGGGAAACAATGGAAACAATGGAAACAAGGGAAACAATGGAAACAATGGAAACAAGGGAAACAATGGAAAGAAACAATGGAAACAAGGGAAACAATGGTAGCAAACAATGGAAACAAACTAAAAAATGGAAACAAACCATGGAAACAATGGAAACAACGGAAACAAACAACGGAACCAACAGAAAACATGGAAACAAAACATGGAAACAAACCATGGAAACAAACTATGGAAACAAACCATGGCAACAAAGGAAACAAACAATGGATACAATGGAAACCATGGAAACAAGGGAAACAAACAAGGGAAACAAGGGAAACAAACAATGGAAACAATGGAAACAATGGAAAAAGGCGAAACAATGGAAAGAAGGGAAACAAACAATGGAAACAAACCATGGAAAGAAGGGAACCAAACAATGGAAACAATGGAAACAAGGGAAACAAACAATGGTAACAAGGGAAACAAGGGAAACAAACCGTGGAAACAAGAGAAATAAACAATGGAAACAAGGGAAACAAGGGAAACGAACCATGGAAACAATGGAAATAAACCATTGAAACAATCCATGGAAACAAGGGAAAGAACGAAAATAAACAATGGAAACAACGGAAACCATGGAAACAAACCATGGAAGTAAACCATGGAAACAAACCATGGCAACAATGGAAACAAACAATGGCTGCAATGGAAACCATGGAAACAATGGAAACAAGCCATGGAAACAAGGGAAACAAACCATGGAAACAAACAATGGCAACAAGGGAAACAAACAATGGCAACAAGGGAAACAAACAATTGAAACAAGAGAAACAAGGGAAACAAACAATGGAAAGAATGGAAACAAGGGAAACAAACAATGGAAAGAAGGGAAACAATGGAAACAAACAATGGAAACAAACTAAACAATGGAAACAAACAACGGAAACAACGGAAACAAGGGAAACAAACAATGGAAACAAACAATGGCAACAAGGGAAACAAACAATGGAAACAAGCCATGGAAAGAAGGGAAACAAACCATGGAAACAAACAAGGGAAACAAGGGAAACAAACAATGGAAACAATGGAAACAAGGGAAACAAACAATGGAAACAATGGAAACAAGGGAAACAAACAATGGAAACAAACCATGGAAACAAGGGAACCAAACAATGGAAACAATGGAAACAAGGGAAACAAACAATGGAAACAATGGAAAAAAGGGAAACAATGGCAACAATGGAAGAAACGGAAACAAGGGAAACAAACAATGGTAACAAGGGAAACAAACAATGAAAGCAATGGAAACAAGGGAAACAAACCATGGAAACAAGGGATACAATGGAAACAAAGAATGGAAGCAAACTAAAAAATGGAAACAAACCATGGAAACAATGGAAACAAACAACGGAACCAACAGAAACCATGGAAACAAAACATGGAAACAAAACATGGAAACAAACTATGGAAACAAACCATGGCAACAAAAGAAACAAACAATGGATACAATGGAAACCATGGAAACAAGGGAAACAAACCATGGAAACGAGGGAAACAAACAATGGAAACAAACCATGGAAACAAGGGGAAAAAAAACAATGAAAACAAACAAGGGAAACAAACAAAGGACACAAGGGAAACAACGAAAACAAACCATGGAAACAAACAATGCAAACAAGGGAAACAAACAATGGAAACAATGGAAACAAGGGAAACAAACAATGGAAACAAACAATGCAAACAAGGGAAACAAACGATGGAAACAATGGAAACAATGGAAAAAACGGAAACAATGGAAAGAAACAATGGAAACAAGGGAAACAAACAATGGAAACAATGGAAACAAGGGAAACAAACAATGGAAACAATGGAAATAAGGGAAACAAGGGAAACAAGGGAAAGAAAACATGGAAACAAGGGAAACAAACAATGGAAACAAGGGAAACTAGGGAAACAAACAATGGAAACAAACTAAACAACGGAAAGAAACCATGGAAACAATGGAAACAAACCATTGGAAAAAACCATGGAAAGAAGGGAAAGAACGGAAACAAACCATGGAAACAACGGAAACAAGGGAAACCAACCATGGAAACAAACCATGGCAACAAACCATGGCAACAATGGAAATAAACAATGGATACAATGGATACCATGGAAAGAAGGGAAACAAACCATGGAAATAAACCATGGAAACAAGGGAAACAAGCCATGGAAACAAGGGAAACAAACAATGGTAACAAGGGAAACAACGAAAACAAACCATGGAAACAAACAATGGAAACAATGGAAACAAGGGAAACAAACAATGGAAACAAACCATGGAAACAAGGGAACCAAACAATGGAAACAATGGAAACAAGGGGAACAAACAATGGAAACAATGGAAAAAAGGGAAACAATGGCAACAATGGAAGAAACGGAAACAAGGGAAACAAACAATGGTAACAAGGGAAACAAACAATGAAAGCAATGGAAACAAGGGAAACAAACCATGGAAACAAGGGATACAATGGAAACAAAGAATGGAAGCAAACTAAAAAATGGAAACAAACCATGGAAACAATGGAAACAAACAACGGAACCAACAGAAACCATGGAAACAAAACATGGAAACAAACTATGGAAACAAACCATGGCAACAAAAGAAACAAACAATGGCTACAATGGAAACCATGGAAACAAGGGAAACAAACCATGGAAACGAGGGAAACAAACAATGGAAACAAACCATGGAAACAAGGGGAAAAAAAACAATGAAAACAAACAAGGGAAACAAACAAAGGAAACAAGGGAAACAACGAAAACAAACCATGGAAACAAACAATGCAAACAAGGGAAACAAACAATGGAAACAATGGAAACAAGGGAAACAAACAATGGAAACAAACAATGCAAACAAGGGAAACAAACGATGGAAACAATGGAAACAAGGGAAACAATGGAAACAATGGAAACAAGGGAAACAATGGAAACAATGGAAACAAGGGAAACAATGGAAAGAAACAATGGAAACAAGGGAAACAATGGTAGCAAACAATGGAAACAAACTAAAAAATGGAAACAAACCATGGAAACAATGGAAACAACGGAAACAAACAACGGAACCAACAGAAAACATGGAAACAAAACATGGAAACAAACCATGGAAACAAACTATGGAAACAAACCATGGCAACAAAGGAAACAAACAATGGATACAATGGAAACCATGGAAACAAGGGAAACAAACAAGGGAAACAAGGGAAACAAACAATGGAAACAATGGAAACAATGGAAAAAGGCGAAACAATGGAAAGAAGGGAAACAAACAATGGAAACAAACCATGGAAAGAAGGGAACCAAACAATGGAAACAATGGAAACAAGGGAAACAAACAATGGTAACAAGGGAAACAAGGGAAACAAACCGTGGAAACAAGAGAAATAAACAATGGAAACAAGGGAAACAAGGGAAACGAACCATGGAAACAATGGAAATAAACCATTGAAACAATCCATGGAAACAAGGGAAAGAACGAAAATAAACAATGGAAACAACGGAAACCATGGAAACAAACCATGGAAGTAAACCATGGAAACAAACCATGGCAACAATGGAAACAAACAATGGCTGCAATGGAAACCATGGAAACAATGGAAACAAGCCATGGAAACAAGGGAAACAAACCATGGAAACAAACAATGGCAACAAGGGAAACAAACAATGGCAACAAGGGAAACAAACAATTGAAACAAGAGAAACAAGGGAAACAAACAATGGAAAGAATGGAAACAAGGGAAACAAACAATGGAAAGAAGGGAAACAATGGAAACAAACAATGGAAACAAACTAAACAATGGAAACAAACAACGGAAACAACGGAAACAAGGGAAACAAACAATGGAAACAAACAATGGCAACAAGGGAAACAAACAATGGAAACAAGCCATGGAAAGAAGGGAAACAAACCATGGAAACAAACAAGGGAAACAAGGGAAACAAACAATGGAAACAATGGAAACAAGGGAAACAAACAATGGAAACAATGGAAACAAGGGAAACAAACAATGGAAGCAATGAAAACAAGGGAAACAAGGGAAACAAACAAGGGAAACAAGGGAAACAAGGGAAACGAACCATGGAAACAATGGAAACAAACCATTGAAACAATCCGTGGAAACAAGGGAAAGAACGAAAATAAACAATGGAAACAACGGAAACCATGGAAACAAACCATGGAAGTAAACCATGGAAACAAACCATGGCAACAATGGAAACAAACAATGGCTACAATGGAAACCATGGAAACAAGGGAAACAAGCCATGGAAACAAGGGAAAAAAACCATGGAAACAAACAATGGAAACAAGGGAAACAAACAATGGAAACAATGGAAACAAACAATTGAAACAAGAGAAACAATGGAAACAAACAATGGAAACAAACTAAACAATGGAAACAAACAACGGAAACAATGGAAACAAGGGAAACAAACAATGGAAACAAACATGGAAATAAAGAATGGAAACAAACCATGGAAACAAACCATGGCAACATTCGAAACAAAGAATGGATACAATGGAAAGCATGGAAACAACGGAAACAAACCATGGCAATAAACCATGGAAACAAGGGAAACAAACCATGGAAACAAGGGAAAACAAACCATGGAAACAAACAAGGGAAACAAACCATGGAAACAAACAAGGGAAACAAACCATGGAAACAAGGGAAACAAACAATGGAAACAATGGAAACAAGGGAAATAAACAATGGAAACAATGGAAACCAGGGAAACAAACAATGGAAACAATGGAAATAAGGGAAACAAGGGAAACAAGGGAAAGAAAACATGGAAACAAGGGAAACAAACAATGGAAACAAGGGAAACAAGGGAAACAAACAATGGAAACAAACTAAACAACGGAAAGAAACCATGGAAACAATGGAAACAAACCATTGGAAAAAACCATGGAAAGAAGGGAAAGAACGGAAACAAACCATGGAAACAACGGAAACAAGGGAAACCAACCATGGAAACAAACCATGGCAACAAACCATGGCAACAATGGAAACAAACAATGGATACAATGGATACCATGGAAAGAAGGGAAACAAACCATGGAAATAAACCATGGAAACAAGGGAAACAAGCCGTGGAAACAAGGGAAACAAACAATGGAAACAAAGGAAACAACGAAAACAAACCATGGAAACAAACAATGGAAACAATGGAAACAAACAATGGAAAGAAACAATGGAAAGAAACAATGGAAACAATGGAAACAATGGAAACAATGGAAACAAACAATGGAAACAAAGGAAACAACGAAAACAAACCATGGAAACAAACAATGGAAACAATGGAAACAAACAATGGAAACAAACAATGGAAACAATGGAAACAAGGGAAACAAACAATGGAAACAAACCATGGAAACAAGGGAACCAAACAATGGAAACAATGGAAACAAGGGAAACAAACAATGGAAACAATGGAAAAAAGGGAAACAATGGCAACAATGGAAGAAACGGAAACAAGGGAAACAAACAATGGTAACAAGGGAAACAAACAATGAAAGCAATGCTAAACAAGGGAAACAAACCATGGAAACAAGGGATACAATGGAAACAAAGAATGGAAGCAAACTAAAAAATGGAAACAAACCATGGAAACAATGGAAACAAACAACGGAACCAACAGAAACCATGGAAACAAAACATGGAAACAAAACATGGAAACAAACTATGGAAACAAACCATGGCAACAAAAGAAACAAACAATGGCTACAATGGAAACCATGGAAACAAGGGAAACAAACCATGGAAACGAGGGAAACAAACAATGGAAACAAACCATGGAAACAAGGGGAAAAAAAACAATGAAAACAAACAAGGGAAACAAACAAAGGAAACAAGGGAAACAACGAAAACAAACCATGGAAACAAACAATGCAAACAAGGGAAACAAACAATGGAAACAATGGAAACAAGGGAAACAAACAATGGAAACAAACAATGCAAACAAGGGAAACAAACGATGGAAACAATGGAAACAAGGGAAACAATGGAAACAATGGAAACAAGGGAAACAATGGAAACAATGGAAACAAGGGAAACAATGGAAAGAAACAATGGAAACAAGGGAAACAATGGTAGCAAACAATGGAAACAAACTAAAAAATGGAAACAAACCATGGAAACAATGGAAACAACGGAAACAAACAACGGAACCAACAGAAAACATGGAAACAAAACATGGAAACAAACCATGGAAACAAACTATGGAAACAAACCATGGCAACAAAGGAAACAAACAATGGATACAATGGAAACCATGGAAACAAGGGAAACAAACAAGGGAAACAAGGGAAACAAACAATGGAAACAATGGAAACAATGGAAAAAGGCGAAACAATGGAAAGAAGGGAAACAAACAATGGAAACAAACCATGGAAAGAAGGGAACCAAACAATGGAAACAATGGAAACAAGGGAAACAAACAATGGTAACAAGGGAAACAAGGGAAACAAACCGTGGAAACAAGAGAAATAAACAATGGAAACAAGGGAAACAAGGGAAACGAACCATGGAAACAATGGAAATAAACCATTGAAACAATCCATGGAAACAAGGGAAAGAACGAAAATAAACAATGGAAACAACGGAAACCATGGAAACAAACCATGGAAGTAAACCATGGAAACAAACCATGGCAACAATGGAAACAAACAATGGCTGCAATGGAAACCATGGAAACAATGGAAACAAGCCATGGAAACAAGGGAAACAAACCATGGAAACAAACAATGGCAACAAGGGAAACAAACAATGGCAACAAGGGAAACAAACAATTGAAACAAGAGAAACAAGGGAAACAAACAATGGAAAGAATGGAAACAAGGGAAACAAACAATGGAAAGAAGGGAAACAATGGAAACAAACAATGGAAACAAACTAAACAATGGAAACAAACAACGGAAACAACGGAAACAAGGGAAACAAACAATGGAAACAAACAATGGCAACAAGGGAAACAAACAATGGAAACAAGCCATGGAAAGAAGGGAAACAAACCATGGAAACAAACAAGGGAAACAAGGGAAACAAACAATGGAAACAATGGAAACAAGGGAAACAAACAATGGAAACAATGGAAACAAGGGAAACAAACAATGGAAGCAATGAAAACAAGGGAAACAAGGGAAACAAACAAGGGAAACAAGGGAAACAAGGGAAACGAACCATGGAAACAATGGAAACAAACCATTGAAACAATCCGTGGAAACAAGGGAAAGAACGAAAATAAACAATGGAAACAACGGAAACCATGGAAACAAACCATGGAAGTAAACCATGGAAACAAACCATGGCAACAATGGAAACAAACAATGGCTACAATGGAAACCATGGAAACAAGGGAAACAAGCCATGGAAACAAGGGAAAAAAACCATGGAAACAAACAATGGAAACAAGGGAAACAAACAATGGAAACAATGGAAACAAACAATTGAAACAAGAGAAACAATGGAAACAAACAATGGAAACAAACTAAACAATGGAAACAAACAACGGAAACAATGGAAACAAGGGAAACAAACAATGGAAACAAACATGGAAATAAAGAATGGAAACAAACCATGGAAACAAACCATGGCAACATTCGAAACAAAGAATGGATACAATGGAAAGCATGGAAACAACGGAAACAAACCATGGCAATAAACCATGGAAACAAGGGAAACAAACCATGGAAACAAGGGAAAACAAACCATGGAAACAAACAAGGGAAACAAACCATGGAAACAAACAAGGGAAACAAACCATGGAAACAAGGGAAACAAACAATGGAAACAATGGAAACAAGGGAAATAAACAATGGAAACAATGGAAACCAGGGAAACAAACAATGGAAACAATGGAAATAAGGGAAACAAGGGAAACAAGGGAAAGAAAACATGGAAACAAGGGAAACAAACAATGGAAACAAGGGAAACAAGGGAAACAAACAATGGAAACAAACTAAACAACGGAAAGAAACCATGGAAACAATGGAAACAAACCATTGGAAAAAACCATGGAAAGAAGGGAAAGAACGGAAACAAACCATGGAAACAACGGAAACAAGGGAAACCAACCATGGAAACAAACCATGGCAACAAACCATGGCAACAATGGAAACAAACAATGGATACAATGGATACCATGGAAAGAAGGGAAACAAACCATGGAAATAAACCATGGAAACAAGGGAAACAAGCCGTGGAAACAAGGGAAACAAACAATGGAAACAAAGGAAACAACGAAAACAAACCATGGAAACAAACAATGGAAACAATGGAAACAAACAATGGAAAGAAACAATGGAAAGAAACAATGGAAACAATGGAAACAATGGAAACAATGGAAACAAACAATGGAAACAAAGGAAACAACGAAAACAAACCATGGAAACAAACAATGGAAACAATGGAAACAAACAATGGAAACAAACAATGGAAACAATGGAAACAAGGGAAACAAACAATGGAAACAAACCATGGAAACAAGGGAACCAAACAATGGAAACAATGGAAACAAGGGAAACAAACAATGGAAACAATGGAAAAAAGGGAAACAATGGCAACAATGGAAGAAACGGAAACAAGGGAAACAAACAATGGTAACAAGGGAAACAAACAATGAAAGCAATGCTAAACAAGGGAAACAAACCATGGAAACAAGGGATACAATGGAAACAAAGAATGGAAGCAAACTAAAAAATGGAAACAAACCATGGAAACAATGGAAACAAACAACGGAACCAACAGAAACCATGGAAACAAAACATGGAAACAAAACATGGAAACAAACTATGGAAACAAACCATGGCAACAAAAGAAACAAACAATGGATACAATGGAAACCATGGAAACAAGGGAAACAAACCATGGAAACGAGGGAAACAAACAATGGAAACAAACCATGGAAACAAGGGGAAAAAAAAAAATGAAAACAAACAAGGGAAACAAACAAAGGAAACAAGGGAAACAACGAAAACAAACCATGGAAACAAACAATGCAAACAAGGGAAACAAACAATGGAAACAATGCAAACAAGGGAAACAAACAATGGAAACAAACAATGCAAACAAGGGAAACAAACGATGGAAACAATGGAAACAAGGGAAACAATGGAAACAATGGAAACAAGGGAAACAATGGAAACAATGGAAACAAGGGAAACAATGGAAAGAAACAATGGAAACAAGGGAAACAATGGTAGCAAACAATGGAAACAAACTAAAAAATGGAAACAAACCATGGAAACAATGGAAACAACGGAAACAAACAACGGAACCAACAGAAAACATGGAAACAAAACATGGAAACAAACCATGGAAACAAACTATGGAAACAAACCATGGCAACAAAGGAAACAAACAATGGATACAATGGAAACCATGGAAACAAGGGAAACAAACAAGGGAAACAAGGGAAACAAACAATGGAAACAATGGAAACAATGGAAAAAGGCGAAACAATGGAAAGAAGGGAAACAAACAATGGAAACAAACCATGGAAAGAAGGGAACCAAACAATGGAAACAATGGAAACAAGGGAAACAAACAATGGTAACAAGGGAAACAAGGGAAACAAACCGTGGAAACAAGAGAAATAAACAATGGAAACAAGGGAAACAAGGGAAACGAACCATGGAAACAATGGAAACAAACCATTGAAACAATCCGTGGAAACAAGGGAAAGAACGAAAATAAACAATGGAAACAACGGAAACCATGGAAACAAACCATGGAAGTAAACCATGGAAACAAACCATGGCAACAATGGAAACAAACAATGGCTGCAATGGAAACCATGGAAACAATGGAAACAAGCCATGGAAACAAGGGAAACAAACCATGGAAACAAACAATGGCAACAAGGGAAACAAACAATGGCAACAAGGGAAACAAACAATTGAAACAAGAGAAACAAGGGAAACAAACAATGGAAAGAATGGAAACAAGGGAAACAAACAATGGAAAGAAGGGAAACAATGGAAACAAACAATGGAAACAAACTAAACAATGGAAACAAACAACGGAAACAACGGAAACAAGGGAAACAAACAATGGAAACAAACAATGGCAACAAGGGAAACAAACAATGGAAACAAGCCATGGAAAGAAGGGAAACAAACCATGGAAACAAACAAGGGAAACAAGGGAAACAAACAATGGAAACAATGGAAACAAGGGAAACAAACAATGGAAACAATGGAAACAAGGGAAACAAACAATGGAAGCAATGAAAACAAGGGAAACAAGGGAAACAAACAAGGGAAACAAGGGAAACAAGGGAAACGAACCATGGAAACAATGGAAACAAACCATTGAAACAATCCGTGGAAACAAGGGAAAGAACGAAAATAAACAATGGAAACAACGGAAACCATGGAAACAAACCATGGAAGTAAACCATGGAAACAAACCATGGCAACAATGGAAACAAACAATGGCTACAATGGAAACCATGGAAACAAGGGAAACAAGCCATGGAAACAAGGGAAAAAAACCATGGAAACAAACAATGGAAACAAGGGAAACAAACAATGGAAACAATGGAAACAAACAATTGAAACAAGAGAAACAATGGAAACAAACAATGGAAACAAACTAAACAATGGAAACAAACAACGGAAACAATGGAAACAAGGGAAACAAACAATGGAAACAAACATGGAAATAAAGAATGGAAACAAACCATGGAAACAAACCATGGCAACATTCGAAACAAAGAATGGATACAATGGAAAGCATGGAAACAACGGAAACAAACCATGGCAATAAACCATGGAAACAAGGGAAACAAACCATGGAAACAAGGGAAAACAAACCATGGAAACAAACAAGGGAAACAAACCATGGAAACAAACAAGGGAAACAAACCATGGAAACAAGGGAAACAAACAATGGAAACAATGGAAACAAGGGAAATAAACAATGGAAACAATGGAAACCAGGGAAACAAACAATGGAAACAATGGAAATAAGGGAAACAAGGGAAACAAGGGAAAGAAAACATGGAAACAAGGGAAACAAACAATGGAAACAAGGGAAACAAGGGAAACAAACAATGGAAACAAACTAAACAACGGAAAGAAACCATGGAAACAATGGAAACAAACCATTGGAAAAAACCATGGAAAGAAGGGAAAGAACGGAAACAAACCATGGAAACAACGGAAACAAGGGAAACCAACCATGGAAACAAACCATGGCAACAAACCATGGCAACAATGGAAACAAACAATGGATACAATGGATACCATGGAAAGAAGGGAAACAAACCATGGAAATAAACCATGGAAACAAGGGAAACAAGCCGTGGAAACAAGGGAAACAAACAATGGAAACAAAGGAAACAACGAAAACAAACCATGGAAACAAACAATGGAAACAATGGAAACAAACAATGGAAAGAAACAATGGAAAGAAACAATGGAAACAATGGAAACAATGGAAACAATGGAAACAAACAATGGAAACAAAGGAAACAACGAAAACAAACCATGGAAACAAACAATGGAAACAATGGAAACAAACAATGGAAACAAACAATGGAAACAATGGAAACAAGGGAAACAAACAATGGAAACAAACCATGGAAACAAGGGAACCAAACAATGGAAACAATGGAAACAAGGGAAACAAACAATGGAAACAATGGAAAAAAGGGAAACAATGGCAACAATGGAAGAAACGGAAACAAGGGAAACAAACAATGGTAACAAGGGAAACAAACAATGAAAGCAATGCTAAACAAGGGAAACAAACCATGGAAACAAGGGATACAATGGAAACAAAGAATGGAAGCAAACTAAAAAATGGAAACAAACCATGGAAACAATGGAAACAAACAACGGAACCAACAGAAACCATGGAAACAAAACATGGAAACAAAACATGGAAACAAACTATGGAAACAAACCATGGCAACAAAAGAAACAAACAATGGATACAATGGAAACCATGGAAACAAGGGAAACAAACCATGGAAACGAGGGAAACAAACAATGGAAACAAACCATGGAAACAAGGGGAAAAAAAAAAATGAAAACAAACAAGGGAAACAAACAAAGGAAACAAGGGAAACAACGAAAACAAACCATGGAAACAAACAATGCAAACAAGGGAAACAAACAATGGAAACAATGCAAACAAGGGAAACAAACAATGGAAACAAACAATGCAAACAAGGGAAACAAACGATGGAAACAATGGAAACAAGGGAAACAATGGAAACAATGGAAACAAGGGAAACAATGGAAACAATGGAAACAAGGGAAACAATGGAAAGAAACAATGGAAACAAGGGAAACAATGGTAGCAAACAATGGAAACAAACTAAAAAATGGAAACAAACCATGGAAACAATGGAAACAACGGAAACAAACAACGGAACCAACAGAAAACATGGAAACAAAACATGGAAACAAACCATGGAAACAAACTATGGAAACAAACCATGGCAACAAAGGAAACAAACAATGGATACAATGGAAACCATGGAAACAAGGGAAACAAACAAGGGAAACAAGGGAAACAAACAATGGAAACAATGGAAACAATGGAAAAAGGCGAAACAATGGAAAGAAGGGAAACAAACAATGGAAACAAACCATGGAAAGAAGGGAACCAAACAATGGAAACAATGGAAACAAGGGAAACAAACAATGGTAACAAGGGAAACAAGGGAAACAAACCGTGGAAACAAGAGAAATAAACAATGGAAACAAGGGAAACAAGGGAAACGAACCATGGAAACAATGGAAACAAACCATTGAAACAATCCGTGGAAACAAGGGAAAGAACGAAAATAAACAATGGAAACAACGGAAACCATGGAAACAAACCATGGAAGTAAACCATGGAAACAAACCATGGCAACAATGGAAACAAACAATGGCTACAATGGAAACCATGGAAACAATGGAAACAAGCCATGGAAACAAGGGAAACAAACCATGGAAACAAACAATGGCAACAAGGGAAACAAACAATGGCAACAAGGGAAACAAACAATTGAAACAAGAGAAAGAAGGGAAACAAACAATGGAAACAATGGAAACAAGGGAAACAAACAATGGAAACAATGGAAACAATGGAAACAAACAATGGAAACAAACTAAACAATGGAAACAAACAACGGAAACAACGGAAACAAGGGAAACAAACAATGGAAACAAACAATGGCAACAAGGGAAACAAACAATGGAAACAAGCCATGGAAAGAAGGGAAACAAACCATGGAAACAAACAAAGGAAACAAGGGAAACAAACAATGGAAACAATGGAAACAAGGGAAACAAACAATGGAAACAATGGAAACAAGGGAAACAAACAATGGAAGCAATGAAAACAAGGGAAACAAGGGAAACAAACAAGGGAAACAAGGGAAACAAGGGAAACGAACCATGGAAACAATGGAAACAAACCATTGAAACAATCCATGGAAACAAGGGAAAGAACGAAAATAAACAATGGAAACAACGGAAACCATGGAAACAAACCATGGAAGTAAACCATGGAAACAAACCATGGCAACAATGGAAACAAACAATGGCTACAATGGAAACCATGGAAACCATGGAAACAAGCCATGGAAACAAGGGAAAAAAACCATGGAAACAAACAATGGCAACAAGGGAAACAAACAATGGAAACAATGGAAACAAACAATTGAAACAAGAGAAACAATGGAAACAAACAATGGAAACAAACTAAACAATGGAAACAAACAACGGAAACAATGGAAACAAGGGAAACAAACAATGGAAACAAACATGGAAATAAAGAATGGAAACAAACCATGGAAACAAACCATGGCAACAATCGAAACAAAGAATGGATACAATGGAAAGCATGGAAACAACGGAAACAAACCATGGCAATAAACCATGGAAACAAGGGAAACAAACCATGGAAACAAACAAGGGAAACAAACCATGGAAACAAACAAGGGAAACAAACCATGGAAACAAACAAGGGAAACAAACCATGGAAACAAACAAGGGAAACAAAACATGGAAACAAGGGAAACAAACCATGGAAACAATGGAAACAATGGAAACAAACAATGGAAACAATGGAAACAAACAATTGAAACAAGAGAAACAATGGAAACAAACAATGGAAACAAACTAAACAATGGAAACAAACAACGGAAACAATGGAAACAAGGGAAACAAACAATGGAAACAAACATGGAAATAAAGAATGGAAACAAACCATGGAAACAAACCATGGCAACAATCGAAACAAAGAATGGATACAATGGAAAGCATGGAAACAACGGAAACAAACCATGGCAATAAACCATGGAAACAAGGGAAACAAACCATGGAAACAAGGGAAAACAAACCATGGAAACAAACAAGGGAAACAAACCATGGAAACAAACAAGGGAAACAAACCATGGAAACAAGGGAAACAAACAATGGAAACAATGGAAACAATGGAAACAAACAATGGAAACAATGGAAACCAGGGAAACAAACAATGGAAACAATGGAAATAAGGGAAACAAGGGAAACAAGGGAAAGAAAACATGGAAACAAGGGAAACAAACAATGGAAACAAGGGAAACAAGGGAAACAAACAATGGAAACAAACTAAACAACGGAAAGAAACCATGGAAACAATGGAAACAAACCATTGGAAAAAACCATGGAAAGAAGGGAAAGAACGGAAACAAACCATGGAAACAACGGAAACAAGGGAAACCAACCATGGAAACAAACCATGGCAACAAACCATGGCAACAATGGAAACAAACAATGGATACAATGGATACCATGGAAAGAAGGGAAACAAACCATGGAAATAAACCATGGAAACAAGGGAAACAAGCCGTGGAAACAAGGGAAACAAACAATGGAAACAAAGGAAACAACGAAAACAAACCATGGAAACAAACAATGGAAACAATGGAAACAAACAATGGAAAGAAACAATGGAAAGAAACAATGGAAACAATGGAAACAATGGAAACAATGGAAACAAACAATGGAAACAAAGGAAACAACGAAAACAAACCATGGAAACAAACAATGGAAACAATGGAAACAAACAATGGAAAGAAACAATGGAAACAATGGAAAAAACGGAAACAATGGAAACAATGGAAACAAACAATGGAAACAAACCATGGAAACAAGGGAACCAAACAATGGAAACAATGGAAACAAGGGAAACAAACAATGGAAACAATGGAAAAAAGGGAAACAATGGCAACAATGGAAGAAACGGAAACAAGGGAAACAAACAATGGTAACAAGGGAAACAAACAATGAAAGCAATGGAAACAAGGGAAACAAACCATGGAAACAAGGGATACAATGGAAACAAAGAATGGAAGCAAACTAAAAAATGGAAACAAACCATGGAAACAATGGAAACAAACAACGGAACCAACAGAAACCATGGAAACAAAACATGGAAACAAAACATGGAAACAAACTATGGAAACAAACCATGGCAACAAAAGAAACAAACAATGGATACAATGGAAACCATGGAAACAAGGGAAACAAACCATGGAAACGAGGGAAACAAACAATGGAAACAAACCATGGAAACAAGGGGGAAAAAAACAATGAAAACAAACAAGGGAAACAAACAAAGGAAACAAGGGAAACAACGAAAACAAACCATGGAAACAAACAATGCAAACAAGGGAAACAAACAATGGAAACAATGGAAACAAGGGAAACAAACAATGGAAACAAACAATGCAAACAAGGGAAACAAACGATGGAAACAATGGAAACAAGGGAAACAATGGAAACAATGGAAACAATGGAAAAAACGGAAACAATGGAAAAAACGGAAACAATGGAAAGAAACAATGGAAACAAGGGAAACAAACAATGGAAACAATGGAAACAAATGAAACAAACAATGGAAACAAATGAAACAAACAATGGAAACAAGGGAAACAATGGAAACAAACAATGGAAACAAACTAAAAAATGGAAACAAACCATGGAAACAATGGAAACAACGGAAACAAACAACGGAACCAACAGAAACCATGGAAACAAAACATGGAAACAAACCATGGAAACAAACTATGGAAACAAACCATGGCAACAAAGGAAACAAACAATGGATACAATGGAAACCATGGAAACAAGGGAAACAAACAAGGGAAACAAGGGAAACAAACAATGGAAACAATGGAAACAATGGAAAAAGGCGAAACAATGGAAAGAAGGGAAACAAACAATGGAAACAAACCATGGAAAGAAGGGAACCAAACAATGGAAACAATGGAAACAAGGGAAACAAACAATGGTAACAAGGGAAACAAGGGAAACAATCCGTGGAAACAAGAGAAATAAACAATGGAAACAAGGGAAACAAGGGAAACGAACCATGGAAACAATGGAAATAAACCATTGAAACAATCCATGGAAACAAGGGAAAGAACGAAAATAAACAATGGAAACAACGGAAACCATGGAAACAAACCATGGAAGTAAACCATGGAAACAAACCATGGCAACAATGGAAACAAACAATGGCTACAATGGAAACCATGGAAACAATGGAAACAAGCCATGGAAACAAGGGAAACAAACCATGGAAACAAACAATGGCAACAAGGGAAACAAACAATGGCAACAAGGGAAACAAACAATTGAAACAAGAGAAACAAGGGAAACAAACAATGGAAAGAATGGAAACAAGGGAAACAAACAATGGAAACAAACTGAACAATGGAAACAAACAACGGAAACAACGGAAACAAGGGAAACAAACAATGGAAACAAACAATGGCAACAAGGGAAACAAACAATGGAAACAAGCCATGGAAAGAAGGGAAACAAACCATGGAAACAAACAAGGGAAACAAGGGAAACAAACAATGGAAACAATGGAAACAAGGGAAACAAACAATGGAAACAATGGAAACAAGGGAAACAAACAATGGAAGCAATGAAAACAAGGGAAACAAGGGAAACAAACAAGGGAAACAAGGGAAACAAGGGAAACGAACCATGGAAACAATGGAAACAAACCATTGAAACAATCCATGGAAACAAGGGAAAGAACGAAAATAAACAATGGAAACAACGGAAACCATGGAAACAAACCATGGAAGTAAACCATGGAAACAAACCATGGCAACAATGGAAACAAACAATGGCTACAATGGAAACCATGGAAACAAGGGAAACAAGCCATGGAAACAAGGGAAAAAAACCATGGAAACAAACAATGGCAACAAGGGAAAAAAACAATGGAAACAAACAATGGAAACAATGGAAACAAACAATTGAAACAAGAGAAACAATGGAAACAAACAATGGAAACAAACTAAACAATGGAAACAAACAACGGAAACAATGGAAACAAGGGAAACAAACAATGGAAACAAACATGGAAATAAAGAATGGAAACAAACCATGGAAACAAACCATGGCAACAATCGAAACAAAGAATGGATACAATGGAAAGCATGGAAACAACGGAAACAAACCATGGCAATAAACCATGGAAACAAGGGAAACAAACCATGGAAACAAGGGAAAACAAACCATGGAAACAAACAAGGGAAACAAACCATGGAAACAAACAAGGGAAACAAACCATGGAAACAAGGGAAACAAACAATGGAAACAATGGAAACAATGGAAACAAACAATGGAAACAATGGAAACCAGGGAAACAAACAATGGAAACAATGGAAATAAGGGAAACAAGGGAAACAAGGGAAAGAAAACATGGAAACAAGGGAAACAAACAATGGAAACAAGGGAAACAAGGGAAACAAACAATGGAAACAAACTAAACAACGGAAAGAAACCATGGAAACAATGGAAACAAACCATTGGAAAAAACCATGGAAAGAAGGGAAAGAACGGAAACAAACCATGGAAACAACGGAAACAAGGGAAACCAACCATGGAAACAAACCATGGCAACAAACCATGGCAACAATGGAAACAAACAATGGATACAATGGATACCATGGAAAGAAGGGAAACAAACCATGGAAATAAACCATGGAAACAAGGGAAACAAGCCATGGAAACAACGGAAACAAACAATGGAAACAAAGGAAACAACGAAAACAAACCATGGAAACAAACAATGGAAACAATGGAAACAAACAATGGAAAGAAACAATGGAAAGAAACAATGGAAACAATGGAAACAATGGAAACAATGGAAACAAACAATGGAAACAAAGGAAACAACGAAAACAAACCATGGAAACAAACAATGGAAACAATGGAAACAAACAATGGAAAGAAACAATGGAAACAATGGAAACAATGGAAAAAACGGAAACAATGGAAACAATGGAAACAAACAATGGAAACAAACCATGGAAACAAGGGAACCAAACAATGGAAACAATGGAAACAAGGGAAACAAACAAGGGAAACAATGGAAAAAAGGGAAACAATGGAAACAAGGGAAACAAACAATGGAAACAAACAATGCAAACAAGGGAAACAAACGATGGAAACAATGGAAACAAGGGAAACAATGGAAACAATGGAAAAAACGGAAACAATGGAAAGAAACAATGGAAACAAGGGAAACAAACAATGGAAACAATGGAAACAAGGGAAACAATGAAAACAATGAAAACAAGGGAAACAAACAAGGGAAACAAGGGAAACAAGGGAAACGAACCATGGAAACAATGGAAACAAACCATTGAAACAATCCGTGGAAACAAGGGAAAGAACGAAAATAAACAATGGAAACAACGGAAACCATGGAAACAAACCATGGAAGTAAACCATGGAAACAAACCATGGCAACAATGGAAACAAACAATGGCTACAATGGAAACCATGGAAACCATGGAAACAAGCCATGGAAACAAGGGAAACAAACCATGGAAACAAACAATGGCAACAAGGGAAACAAACAATGGCAACAAGGGAAACAAACAATTGAAACAAGAGAAACAATGGAAACAAACAACGGAAACAATGGAAACAAGGGAAACAAACAATGGAAACAAACATGGAAATAAAGAATGGAAACAAACCATGGAAACAAACCATGGCAACAATCGAAACAAGGAATGGATACAATGGAAAGCATGGAAACAACGGAAACAAACCATGGCAATAAACCATGGAAACAAGGGAAACAAACAATGGAAACAAGGGAAAAAAAACCATGGAAACAAACAAGGGAAACAAACCATGGAAACAAACAAGGGAAACAAACCATGGAAACAAGGGAAACAAACAATGGAAACAATGGAAACAATGGAAACAAACAATGGAAACAATGGAAATAAGGGAAAGAAGGGAAACAAGGGAAAGAAAACATGGAAACAAGGGAAACAAACAATGGAAACAAACTAAACAACGGAAAGAAACCATGGAAACAATGGAAACAAACCATTGGAAAAAACCATGGAAAGAAGGGAAAGAACGGAAACAAACCATGGAAACAACGGAAACAAGGGAAACCAACCATGGAAACAAACCATGGCAACAAACCATGGCAACAATGGAAACAAACAATGGATACAATGGATACCATGGAAAGAAGGGAAACAAACCATGGAAATAAACCATGGAAACAAGGGAAACAAGCCATGGAAACAAGGGAAACAAACAATGGAAACAAAGGAAACAACGAAAACAAACCATGGAAACAAACAATGGAAACAATGGAAACAAACAATGGAAAGAAACAATGGAAACAATGGAAACAATGGAAACAATGGAAGCAAACAATGGAAACAAACCATGGAAACAAGGGAACCAAACAATGGAAACAATGGAAACAAGGGAAACAAACAATGGAAACAATGGAAACAAGGGAAACAAACAATGGAAACAATGGAAAAAAGGGAAACAATGGCAACAATGGAAGAAACGGAAACAAGGGAAACAAACAATGGTAACAAGGGAAACAAACAATGAAAGCAATGGAAACAAGGGAAACAAACCATGGAAACAAGGGATACAATGGAAACAAAGAATGGAAGCAAACTAAAAAATGGAAACAAACCATGGAAACAATGGAAACAAACAACGGAACCAACAGAAACCATGGAAACAAAACATGGAAACAAAACATGGAAACAAACTATGGAAACAAACCATGGCAACAAAAGAAACAAACAATGGATACAATGGAAACCATGGAAACAAGGGAAACAAACCATGGAAACGAGGGAAACAAACAATGGAAACAAACCATGGAAACAAGGGGAAAAAAAACAATGAAAACAAACAAGGGAAACAAACAAAGGAAACAAGGGAAACAACGAAAACAAACCATGGAAACAAACAATGCAAACAAGGGAAACAAACAATGGAAACAATGGAAACAAGGGAAACAAACAATGGAAACAAACAATGCAAACAAGGGAAACAAACGATGGAAACAATGGAAACAAGGGAAACAATGGAAACAATGGAAACAAGGGAAACAATGGAAACAATGGAAAAAACGGAAACAATGGAAAGAAACAATGGAAACAAGGGAAACAAACAATGGAAACAATGGAAACAAATGAAACAAACAATGGAAACAAATGAAACAAACAATGGAAAAAAGGGAAACAATGGAAACAAACAATGGAAACAAACTAAAAAATGGAAACAAACCATGGAAACAATGGAAACAACGGAAACAAACAACGGAACCAACAGAAACTATGGAAACAAAACATGGAAACAAACCATGGAAACAAACTATGGAAACAAACCATGGCAACAAAGGAAACAAACAATGGATACAATGGAAACCATGGAAACAAGGGAAACAAACAAGGGAAACAAGGGAAACAAACAATGGAAACAATGGAAACAATGGAAAAAGGCGAAACAATGGAAAGAAGGGAAACAAACAATGGAAACAAACCATGGAAAGAAGGGAACCAAACAATGGAAACAATGGAAACAAGGGAAACAAACAATGGTAACAAGGGAAACAAGGGAAACAAACCGTGGAAACAAGAGAAATAAACAATGGAAACAAGGGAAACAAGGGAAACGAACCATGGAAACAATGGAAATAAACCATTGAAACAATCCATGGAAACAAGGGAAAGAACGAAAATAAACAATGGAAACAACGGAAACCATGGAAACAAACCATGGAAGTAAACCATGGAAACAAACCATGGCAACAATGGAAACAAACAATGGCTACAATGGAAACCATGGAAACAATGGAAACAAGCCATGGAAACAAGGGAAACAAACCATGGAAACAAACAATGGCAACAAGGGAAACAAACAATGGCAACAAGGGAAACAAACAATTGAAACAAGAGAAACAAGGGAAACAAACAATGGAAAGAATGGAAACAAGGGAAACAAACAATGGAAAGAAGGGAAACAAGGGAAACAAACAATGGAAACAAACTAAACAATGGAAACAAACAACGGAAACAACGGAAACAAGGGAAACAAACAATGGAAACAAACAATGGCAACAAGGGAAACAAACAATGGAAACAAGCCATGGAAAGAAGGGAAACAAACCATGGAAACAAACAAGGGAAACAAGGGAAACAAACAATGGAAACAATGGAAACAAGGGAAACAAACAATGGAAACAATGGAAACAAGGGAAACAAACAATGGAAGCAATGAAAACAAGGGAAACAAGGGAAACAAACAAGGGAAACAAGGGAAACAAGGGAAACGAACAATGGAAACAATGGAAAAAAGGGAAACAATGGCAACAATGGAAGAAACGGAAACAAGGGAAACAAACAATGGTAACAAGGGAAACAAACAATGAAAGCAATGGAAACAAGGGAAACAAACCATGGAAACAAGGGATACAATGGAAACAAAGAATGGAAGCAAACTAAAAAATGGAAACAAACCATGGAAACAATGGAAACAAACAACGGAACCAACAGAAACCATGGAAACAAAACATGGAAACAAAACATGGAAACAAACTATGGAAACAAACCATGGCAACAAAAGAAACAAACAATGGATACAATGGAAACCATGGAAACAAGGGAAACAAACCATGGAAACGAGGGAAACAAACAATGGAAACAAACCATGGAAACAAGGGGGAAAAAAACAATGAAAACAAACAAGGGAAACAAACAAAGGAAACAAGGGAAACAACGAAAACAAACCATGGAAACAAACAATGCAAACAAGGGAAACAAACAATGGAAACAATGGAAACAAGGGAAACAAACAATGGAAACAAACAATGCAAACAAGGGAAACAAACGATGGAAACAATGGAAACAAGGGAAACAATGGAAACAATGGAAACAATGGAAAAAACGGAAACAATGGAAAAAACGGAAACAATGGAAAGAAACAATGGAAACAAGGGAAACAAACAATGGAAACAATGGAAACAAATGAAACAAACAATGGAAACAAATGAAACAAACAATGGAAACAAGGGAAACAATGGAAACAAACAATGGAAACAAACTAAAAAATGGAAACAAACCATGGAAACAATGGAAACAACGGAAACAAACAACGGAACCAACAGAAACCATGGAAACAAAACATGGAAACAAACCATGGAAACAAACTATGGAAACAAACCATGGCAACAAAGGAAACAAACAATGGATACAATGGAAACCATGGAAACAAGGGAAACAAACAAGGGAAACAAGGGAAACAAACAATGGAAACAATGGAAACAATGGAAAAAGGCGAAACAATGGAAAGAAGGGAAACAAACAATGGAAACAAACCATGGAAAGAAGGGAACCAAACAATGGAAACAATGGAAACAAGGGAAACAAACAATGGTAACAAGGGAAACAAGGGAAACAATCCGTGGAAACAAGAGAAATAAACAATGGAAACAAGGGAAACAAGGGAAACGAACCATGGAAACAATGGAAATAAACCATTGAAACAATCCATGGAAACAAGGGAAAGAACGAAAATAAACAATGGAAACAACGGAAACCATGGAAACAAACCATGGAAGTAAACCATGGAAACAAACCATGGCAACAATGGAAACAAACAATGGCTACAATGGAAACCATGGAAACAATGGAAACAAGCCATGGAAACAAGGGAAACAAACCATGGAAACAAACAATGGCAACAAGGGAAACAAACAATGGCAACAAGGGAAACAAACAATTGAAACAAGAGAAACAAGGGAAACAAACAATGGAAAGAATGGAAACAAGGGAAACAAACAATGGAAACAAACTGAACAATGGAAACAAACAACGGAAACAACGGAAACAAGGGAAACAAACAATGGAAACAAACAATGGCAACAAGGGAAACAAACAATGGAAACAAGCCATGGAAAGAAGGGAAACAAACCATGGAAACAAACAAGGGAAACAAGGGAAACAAACAATGGAAACAATGGAAACAAGGGAAACAAACAATGGAAACAATGGAAACAAGGGAAACAAACAATGGAAGCAATGAAAACAAGGGAAACAAGGGAAACAAACAAGGGAAACAAGGGAAACAAGGGAAACGAACCATGGAAACAATGGAAACAAACCATTGAAACAATCCATGGAAACAAGGGAAAGAACGAAAATAAACAATGGAAACAACGGAAACCATGGAAACAAACCATGGAAGTAAACCATGGAAACAAACCATGGCAACAATGGAAACAAACAATGGCTACAATGGAAACCATGGAAACAAGGGAAACAAGCCATGGAAACAAGGGAAAAAAACCATGGAAACAAACAATGGCAACAAGGGAAAAAAACAATGGAAACAAACAATGGAAACAATGGAAACAAACAATTGAAACAAGAGAAACAATGGAAACAAACAATGGAAACAAACTAAACAATGGAAACAAACAACGGAAACAATGGAAACAAGGGAAACAAACAATGGAAACAAACATGGAAATAAAGAATGGAAACAAACCATGGAAACAAACCATGGCAACAATCGAAACAAAGAATGGATACAATGGAAAGCATGGAAACAACGGAAACAAACCATGGCAATAAACCATGGAAACAAGGGAAACAAACCATGGAAACAAGGGAAAACAAACCATGGAAACAAACAAGGGAAACAAACCATGGAAACAAACAAGGGAAACAAACCATGGAAACAAGGGAAACAAACAATGGAAACAATGGAAACAATGGAAACAAACAATGGAAACAATGGAAACCAGGGAAACAAACAATGGAAACAATGGAAATAAGGGAAACAAGGGAAACAAGGGAAAGAAAACATGGAAACAAGGGAAACAAACAATGGAAACAAGGGAAACAAGGGAAACAAACAATGGAAACAAACTAAACAACGGAAAGAAACCATGGAAACAATGGAAACAAACCATTGGAAAAAACCATGGAAAGAAGGGAAAGAACGGAAACAAACCATGGAAACAACGGAAACAAGGGAAACCAACCATGGAAACAAACCATGGCAACAAACCATGGCAACAATGGAAACAAACAATGGATACAATGGATACCATGGAAAGAAGGGAAACAAACCATGGAAATAAACCATGGAAACAAGGGAAACAAGCCATGGAAACAACGGAAACAAACAATGGAAACAAAGGAAACAACGAAAACAAACCATGGAAACAAACAATGGAAACAATGGAAACAAACAATGGAAAGAAACAATGGAAAGAAACAATGGAAACAATGGAAACAATGGAAACAATGGAAACAAACAATGGAAACAAAGGAAACAACGAAAACAAACCATGGAAACAAACAATGGAAACAATGGAAACAAACAATGGAAAGAAACAATGGAAACAATGGAAACAATGGAAAAAACGGAAACAATGGAAACAATGGAAACAAACAATGGAAACAAACCATGGAAACAAGGGAACCAAACAATGGAAACAATGGAAACAAGGGAAACAAACAAGGGAAACAATGGAAAAAAGGGAAACAATGGAAACAAGGGAAACAAACAATGGAAACAAACAATGCAAACAAGGGAAACAAACGATGGAAACAATGGAAACAAGGGAAACAATGGAAACAATGGAAAAAACGGAAACAATGGAAAGAAACAATGGAAACAAGGGAAACAAACAATGGAAACAATGGAAACAAGGGAAACAATGAAAACAATGAAAACAAGGGAAACAAACAAGGGAAACAAGGGAAACAAGGGAAACGAACCATGGAAACAATGGAAACAAACCATTGAAACAATCCGTGGAAACAAGGGAAAGAACGAAAATAAACAATGGAAACAACGGAAACCATGGAAACAAACCATGGAAGTAAACCATGGAAACAAACCATGGCAACAATGGAAACAAACAATGGCTACAATGGAAACCATGGAAACCATGGAAACAAGCCATGGAAACAAGGGAAACAAACCATGGAAACAAACAATGGCAACAAGGGAAACAAACAATGGCAACAAGGGAAACAAACAATTGAAACAAGAGAAACAATGGAAACAAACAACGGAAACAATGGAAACAAGGGAAACAAACAATGGAAACAAACATGGAAATAAAGAATGGAAACAAACCATGGAAACAAACCATGGCAACAATCGAAACAAGGAATGGATACAATGGAAAGCATGGAAACAACGGAAACAAACCATGGCAATAAACCATGGAAACAAGGGAAACAAACAATGGAAACAAGGGAAAAAAAACCATGGAAACAAACAAGGGAAACAAACCATGGAAACAAACAAGGGAAACAAACCATGGAAACAAGGGAAACAAACAATGGAAACAATGGAAACAATGGAAACAAACAATGGAAACAATGGAAATAAGGGAAAGAAGGGAAACAAGGGAAAGAAAACATGGAAACAAGGGAAACAAACAATGGAAACAAACTAAACAACGGAAAGAAACCATGGAAACAATGGAAACAAACCATTGGAAAAAACCATGGAAAGAAGGGAAAGAACGGAAACAAACCATGGAAACAACGGAAACAAGGGAAACCAACCATGGAAACAAACCATGGCAACAAACCATGGCAACAATGGAAACAAACAATGGATACAATGGATACCATGGAAAGAAGGGAAACAAACCATGGAAATAAACCATGGAAACAAGGGAAACAAGCCATGGAAACAAGGGAAACAAACAATGGAAACAAAGGAAACAACGAAAACAAACCATGGAAACAAACAATGGAAACAATGGAAACAAACAATGGAAAGAAACAATGGAAACAATGGAAACAATGGAAACAATGGAAGCAAACAATGGAAACAAACCATGGAAACAAGGGAACCAAACAATGGAAACAATGGAAACAAGGGAAACAAACAATGGAAACAATGGAAACAAGGGAAACAAACAATGGAAACAATGGAAAAAAGGGAAACAATGGCAACAATGGAAGAAACGGAAACAAGGGAAACAAACAATGGTAACAAGGGAAACAAACAATGAAAGCAATGGAAACAAGGGAAACAAACCATGGAAACAAGGGATACAATGGAAACAAAGAATGGAAGCAAACTAAAAAATGGAAACAAACCATGGAAACAATGGAAACAAACAACGGAACCAACAGAAACCATGGAAACAAAACATGGAAACAAAACATGGAAACAAACTATGGAAACAAACCATGGCAACAAAAGAAACAAACAATGGATACAATGGAAACCATGGAAACAAGGGAAACAAACCATGGAAACGAGGGAAACAAACAATGGAAACAAACCATGGAAACAAGGGGAAAAAAAACAATGAAAACAAACAAGGGAAACAAACAAAGGAAACAAGGGAAACAACGAAAACAAACCATGGAAACAAACAATGCAAACAAGGGAAACAAACAATGGAAACAATGGAAACAAGGGAAACAAACAATGGAAACAAACAATGCAAACAAGGGAAACAAACGATGGAAACAATGGAAACAAGGGAAACAATGGAAACAATGGAAACAAGGGAAACAATGGAAACAATGGAAAAAACGGAAACAATGGAAAGAAACAATGGAAACAAGGGAAACAAACAATGGAAACAATGGAAACAAATGAAACAAACAATGGAAACAAATGAAACAAACAATGGAAAAAAGGGAAACAATGGAAACAAACAATGGAAACAAACTAAAAAATGGAAACAAACCATGGAAACAATGGAAACAACGGAAACAAACAACGGAACCAACAGAAACTATGGAAACAAAACATGGAAACAAACCATGGAAACAAACTATGGAAACAAACCATGGCAACAAAGGAAACAAACAATGGATACAATGGAAACCATGGAAACAAGGGAAACAAACAAGGGAAACAAGGGAAACAAACAATGGAAACAATGGAAACAATGGAAAAAGGCGAAACAATGGAAAGAAGGGAAACAAACAATGGAAACAAACCATGGAAAGAAGGGAACCAAACAATGGAAACAATGGAAACAAGGGAAACAAACAATGGTAACAAGGGAAACAAGGGAAACAAACCGTGGAAACAAGAGAAATAAACAATGGAAACAAGGGAAACAAGGGAAACGAACCATGGAAACAATGGAAATAAACCATTGAAACAATCCATGGAAACAAGGGAAAGAACGAAAATAAACAATGGAAACAACGGAAACCATGGAAACAAACCATGGAAGTAAACCATGGAAACAAACCATGGCAACAATGGAAACAAACAATGGCTACAATGGAAACCATGGAAACAATGGAAACAAGCCATGGAAACAAGGGAAACAAACCATGGAAACAAACAATGGCAACAAGGGAAACAAACAATGGCAACAAGGGAAACAAACAATTGAAACAAGAGAAACAAGGGAAACAAACAATGGAAAGAATGGAAACAAGGGAAACAAACAATGGAAAGAAGGGAAACAAGGGAAACAAACAATGGAAACAAACTAAACAATGGAAACAAACAACGGAAACAACGGAAACAAGGGAAACAAACAATGGAAACAAACAATGGCAACAAGGGAAACAAACAATGGAAACAAGCCATGGAAAGAAGGGAAACAAACCATGGAAACAAACAAGGGAAACAAGGGAAACAAACAATGGAAACAATGGAAACAAGGGAAACAAACAATGGAAACAATGGAAACAAGGGAAACAAACAATGGAAGCAATGAAAACAAGGGAAACAAGGGAAACAAACAAGGGAAACAAGGGAAACAAGGGAAACGAACCATGGAAACAATGGAAACAAACCATTGAAACAATCCATGGAAACAAGGGAAAGAACGAAAATAAACAATGGAAACAACGGAAACCATGGAAACAAACCATGGAAGTAAACCATGGAAACAAACCATGGCAACAATGGAAACAAACAATGGCTACAATGGAAACCATGGAAACCATGGAAACAAGCCATGGAAACAAGGGAAAAAAACCATGGAAACAAACAATGGCAACAAGGGAAAAAAACAATGGAAACAAACAATGGAAACAATGGAAACAAACAATTGAAACAAGAGAAACAATGGAAACAAACAATGGAAACAAACTAAACAATGGAAACAAACAACGGAAACAATGGAAACAAGGGAAACAAACAATGGAAACAAACATGGAAATAAAGAATGGAAACAAACCATGGAAACAAACCATGGCAACAATCGAAACAAAGAATGGATACAATGGAAAGCATGGAAACAACGGAAACAAACCATGGCAATAAACCATGGAAACAAGGGAAACAAACCATGGAAACAAGGGAAAACAAACCATGGAAACAAACAAGGGAAACAAACCATGGAAACAAACAAGGGAAACAAACCATGGAAACAAGGGAAACAAACAATGGAAACAATGGAAACAAGGGAAATAAACAATGGAAACAATGGAAACAAGGGAAACAAACAATGGAAACAATGGAAATAAGGGAAAGAAGGGAAACAAGGGAAAGAAAACATGGAAACAAGGGAAACAAACAATGGAAACAAGGGAAACAAGGGAAACAAACAATGGAAACAAACTAAACAACGGAAAGAAACCATGGAAACAATGGAAACAAACCATTGGAAAAAACCATGGAAAGAAGGGAAAGAACGGAAACAAACCATGGAAACAACGGAAACAAGGGAAACCAACCATGGAAACAAACCATGGCAACAAACCATGGCAACAATGGAAACAAACAATGGATACAATGGATACCATGGAAAGAAGGGAAACAAACCATGGAAATAAACCATGGAAACAAGGGAAACAAGCCATGGAAACAACGGAAACAAACAATGGAAACAAAGGAAACAACGAAAACAAACCATGGAAACAAACAATGGAAACAATGGAAACAAACAATGGAAAGAAACAATGGAAAGAAACAATGGAAACAATGGAAACAATGGAAACAAACAATGGAAACAAAGGAAACAACGAAAACAAACCATGGAAACAAACAATGGAAACAATGGAAACAAACAATGGAAAGAAACAATGGAAACAATGGAAACAATGGAAAAAACGGAAACAATGGAAACAATGGAAACAAACAATGGAAACAAACCATGGAAACAAGGGAACCAAACAATGGAAACAATGGAAACAAGGGAAACAAACAATGGAAACAATGGAAAAAAGGGAAACAATGGAAACAAGGGAAACAAACAATGGAAACAAACAATGCAAACAAGGGAAACAAACGATGGAAACAATGGAAACAAGGGAAACAATGGAAACAATGGAAAAAACGGAAACAATGGAAAGAAACAATGGAAACAAGGGAAACAAACAATGGGAACAATGGAAAAAAGGGAAACAAACAATGGAAACAAGGGAAACAACGAAAACAAACCATGGAAACAAACAATGGAAACAATGGAAACAAACAATGGAAAGAAACAATGGAAACAATGGAAACAATGGAAACAATGGAACCAAACAATGGAAACAAACCATGGAAACAAGGGAAGCAAACAATGGAAACAATGGAAACAAGGGAGCCAAACAATGGAAACAATGGAAACAAGGGAAACAAACAATGGAAACAATGGAAAAAAGGGAAACAATGGCAACAATGGAAGAAACGGAAACAAGGGAAACAAACAATGGTAACAAGGGAAACAAACAATGAAAGCAATGGAAACAAGGGAAACAAACCATGGAAACAAGGGAAACAATGGAAACAAAGAATGGAAGCAAACTAAAAAATGGAAACAAACCATGGAAACAATGGAAACAAACAACGGAACCAACAGAAACCATGGAAACAAAACATGGAAACAAAACATGGAAACAAACTATGGAAACAAACCATGGCAACAAAGGAAACAAACAATGGATACAATGGAAACCATGGAAACAAGGGAAACAAACCATGGAAAGGAGGGAAACAAACAATGGAAACAAACCATGGAAACAAGGGGAAAAAAAACAATGAAAACAAACAAGGGAAACAAACAAAGGAAACAAGGGAAACAACGAAAACAAACCATGGAAACAAACAATGCAAACAAGGGAAACAAACAATGGAAACAATGGAAACAAGGGAAACAAACAATGGAAACAAACAATGCAAACAAGGGAAACAAACGATGGAAACAATGGAAACAAGGGAAACAATGGAAACAATGGAAACAAGGGAAAAAACGGAAACAATGGAAAGAAACAATGGAAACAAGGGAAACAAACAATGGAAACAAATGAAACAAACAATGGAAACAAATGAAACAAACAATGGAAACAAATGAAACAAACAATGGAAACAAGGGAAACAATGGTAGCAAACAATGGAAACAAACTAAAAAATGGAAACAAACCATGGAAACAATGGAAACAACGGAAACAAACAACGGAACCAACAGAAACCATGGAAACAAAATATGGAAACAAACCATGGAAACAAACTATGGAAACAAACCATGGCAACAAAGGAAACAAACAATGGATACAATGGAAACCATGGAAACAAGGGAAACAAACAAGGGAAACAAGGGAAACAAACAATGGAAACAATGGAAACAATGGAAAAAGGCGAAACAATGGAAAGAAGGGAAACAAACAATGGAAACAAACCATGGAAAGAAGGGAACCAAACAATGGAAACAATGGAAACAAGGGAAACAAACAATGGTAACAAGGGAAACAAGGGAAACAAACCGTGGAAACAAGAGAAATAAACAATGGAAACAAGGGAAACAAGGGAAACGAACCATGGAAACAATGGAAATAAACCATTGAAACAATCCATGGAAACAAGGGAAAGAACGAAAATAAACAATGGAAACAACGGAAACCATGGAAACAAACCATGGAAGTAAACCATGGAAACAAACCATGGCAACAATGGAAACAAACAATGGCTACAATGGAAACCATGGAAACAATGGAAACAAGCCATGGAAACAAGGGAAACAAACCATGGAAACAAACAATGGCAACAAGGGAAACAAACAATTGAAACAAGAGAAACAAGGGAAACAAACAATGGAAAGAATGGAAACAAGGGAAACAAACAATCGAAAGAAGGGAAACAATGGAAACAAACAATGGAAACAAACTAAACAATGGAAACAAACAACGGAAACAACGGAAACAAGGGAAACAAACAATGGAAACAAACAATGGCAACAAGGGAAACAAACAATGGAAACAAGCCATGGAAAGAAGGGAAACAAACCATGGAAACAAACAAGGGAAACAAGGGAAACAAACAATGGAAACAATGGAAACATGGGAAACAAACAATGGAAACAATGGAAACAAGGGAAACAAACAATGGAAGCAATGAAAACAAGGGAAACAAGGGAAACAAACAAGGGAAACAAGGGAAACAAGGGAAACGAACCATGGAAACAATGGAAACAAACCATTGAAACAATCCGTGGAAACAAGGGAAAGAACGAAAATAAACAATGGAAACAACGGAAACCATGGAAACAAACCATGGAAGTAAACCATGGAAACAAACCATGGCAACAATGGAAACAAACAATGGCTACAATGGAAACCATGGAAACCATGGAAACAAGCCATGGAAACAAGGGAAACAAACCATGGAAACAAACAATGGCAACAAGGGAAACAAACAATGGCAACAAGGGAAACAAACAATTGAAACAAGAGAAACAATGGAAACAAACAATGGAAACAAACTAAACAATGGAAACAAACAACGGAAACAATGGAAACAAGGGAAACAAACAATGGAAACAAACATGGAAATAAAGAATGGAAACAAACCACGGAAACAAACCATGGCAACAATCGAAACAAGGAATGGATACAATGGAAAGCATGGAAACAACGGAAACAAACCATGGCAATAAACCATGGAAACAAGGGAAACAAACAATGGAAACAATGGAAACAATGGAAACAAACAATGGAAACAATGGAAATAAGGGAAAGAAGGGAAACAAGGGAAAGAAAACATGGAAACAAGGGAAACAAACAATGGAAACAAACTAAACAACGGAAAGAAACCATGGAAACAATGGAAACAAACCATTGGAAAAAACCATGGAAAGAAGGGAAAGAACGGAAACAAACCATGGAAACAACGGAAACAAGGGAAACCAACCATGGAAACAAACCATGGCAACAAACCATGGCAACAATGGAAACAAACAATGGATACAATGGATACCATGGAAAGAAGGGAAACAAACCATGGAAATAAACCATGGAAACAAGGGAAACAAGCCATGGAAACAAGGGAAACAAACAATGGAAACAAAGGAAACAACGAAAACAAACCATGGAAACAAACAATGGAAACAATGGAAACAAACAATGGAAAGAAACAATGGAAACAATGGAAACAATGGAAACAATGGAACCAGACAATGGAAACAAACCATGGAAACAAGGGAACCAAACAATGGAAACAATGGAAACAAGGGAGCCAAACAATGGAAACAATGGAAACAAGGGAAACAAACAATGGAAACAATGGAAAAAAGGGAAACAATGGCAACAATGGAAGAAACGGAAACAAGGGAAACAAACAATGGTAACAAGGGAAACAAACAATGAAAGCAATGGAAACAAGGGAAACAAACCATGGAAACAAGGGAAACAATGGAAACAAAGAATGGAAGCAAACTAAAAAATGGAAACAAACCATGGAAACAATGGAAACAAACAACGGAACCAACAGAAACCATGGAAACAAAACATGGAAACAAAACATGGAAACAAACTATGGAAACAAACCATGGCAACAAAGGAAACAAACAATGGATACAATGGAAACCATGGAAACAAGGGAAACAAACCATGGAAAGGAGGGAAACAAACAATGGAAACAAACCATGGAAACAAGGGGAAAAAAAACAATGAAAACAAACAAGGGAAACAAACAAAGGAAACAAGGGAAACAACGAAAACAAACCATGGAAACAAACAATGCAAACAAGGGAAACAAACAATGGAAACAATGGAAACAAGGGAAACAAACAATGGAAACAAACAATGCAAACAAGGGAAACAAACGATGGAAACAATGGAAACAAGGGAAACAATGGAAACAATGGAAACAAGGGAAACAATGGAAACAAGGGAAAAAACGGAAACAATGGAAAGAAACAATGGAAACAAGGGAAACAAACAATGGAAACAAATGAAACAAACAATGGAAACAAATGAAACAAACAATGGAAACAAGGGAAACAATGGTAGCAAACAATGGAAACAAACTAAAAAATGGAAACAAACCATGGAAACAATGGAAACAACGGAAACAAACAACGGAACCAACAGAAACCATGGAAACAAAATATGGAAACAAACCATGGAAACAAACTATGGAAACAAACCATGGCAACAAAGGAAACAAACAATGGATACAATGGAAACCATGGAAACAAGGGAAACAAACAAGGGAAACAAGGGAAACAAACAATGGAAACAATGGAAACAATGGAAAAAGGCGAAACAATGGAAAGAAGGGAAACAAACAATGGAAACAAACCATGGAAAGAAGGGAACCAAACAATGGAAACAATGGAAACAAGGGAAACAAACAATGGTAACAAGGGAAACAAGGGAAACAAACCGTGGAAACAAGAGAAATAAACAATGGAAACAAGGGAAACAAGGGAAACGAACCATGGAAACAATGGAACTAAACCATTGAAACAATCCATGGAAACAAGGGAAAGAACGAAAATAAACACTGGAAACAACGGAAACCATGGAAACAAACCATGGAAGTAAACCATGGAAACAAACCATGGCAACAATGGAAACAAACAATGGCTACAATGGAAACCATGGAAACAATGGAAACAAGCCATGGAAACAAGGGAAACAAACCATGGTAACAAACAATGGCAACAAGGGAAACAAACAATGGCAACAAGGGAAACAAACAATTGAAACAAGAGAAACAAGGGAAACAAACAATGGAAAGAATGGAAACAAGGGAAACAAACAATGGAAAGAAGGGAAACAAGGGAAACAAACAATGGAAACAAACTAAACAATGGAAACAAACAACGGAAACAACGGAAACAAGGGAAACAAACAATGGAAACAAACAATGGCAACAAGGGAAACAAACAATGGAAACAAGCCATGGAAAGAAGGGAAACAAACCATGGAAACAAACAAGGGAAACAAGGGAAACAAACAATGGAAACAATGGAAACAAGGGAATCAAACAATGGAAACAATGGAAACAAGGGAAACAAACAATGGAAGCAATGAAAACAAGGGAAACAAGGGAAACAAACAAGGGAAACAAGGGAAACAAGGGAAACGAACCATGGAAACAATGGAAACAAACCATTGAAACAATCCGTGGAAACAAGGGAAAGAACGAAAATAAACAATGGAAACAACGGAAACCATGGAAACAAACCATGGAAGTAAACCATGGAAACAAACCATGGCAACAATGGAAACAAACAATGGCTACAATGGAAACCATGGAAACCATGGAAACAAGCCATGGAAACAAGGGAAAAAAACCATGGAAACAAACAATGGCAACAAGGGAAACAAACAATGGAAACAATGGAAACAAACAATTGAAACAAGAGAAACAATGGAAACAAACAATGGAAACAAACTAAACAATGGAAACAAACAACGGAAACAATGGAAACAAGGGAAACAAACAATGGAAACAAACATGGAAATAAAGAATGGAAACAAACCATGGAAACAAACCATGGCAACAATCGAAACAAAGAATGGATACAATGGAAAGCATGGAAACAACGGAAACAAACCATGGCAATAAACCATGGAAACAAGGGAAACAAACCATGGAAACAAGGGAAAACAAACCATGGAAACAAACAAGGGAAACAAACCATGGAAACAAACAAGGGAAACAAATCATGGAAACAAGGGAAACAAACAATGGAAACAATGGAAACAAGGGAAACAAACAATGGAAACAATGGAAATAAGGGAAAGAAGGGAAACAAGGGAAAGAAAACATGGAAACAAGGGAAACAAACAATGGAAACAAGGGAAACAAGGGAAACAAACAATGGAAACAAACTAAACAACGGAAAGAAACCATGGAAACAATGGAAACAAACCATTGGAAAAAACCATGGAAAGAAGGGAAAGAACGGAAACAAACCATGGAAACAACGGAAACAAGGGAAACCAACCATGGAAACAAACCATGGCAACAAACCATGGCAACAATGGAAACAAACAATGGATACAATGGATACCATGGAAAGAAGGGAAACAAACCATGGAAATAAACCATGGAAACAAGGGAAAAAAAACCATGGAAACAAGGGAAACAAACAATGGAAACAAAGGAAACAACGAAAACAAACCATGGAAACAAACAATGGAAACAATGGAAACAAACAATGGAAAGAAACAATGGAAAGAAACAATGGAAACAATGGAAACAATGGAAACAATAGAAACAAACAATGGAAACAAAGGAAACAACGAAAACAAACCATGGAAACAAACAATGGAAACAATGGAAACAAACAATGGAAAGAAACAATGGAAACAATGGAAACAATGGAAAAAACGGAAACAATGGAAACAATGGAAACAAACAATGGAAACAAACCATGGAAACAAGGGAACCAAACAATGGAAACAATGGAAACAAGGGAAACAAACAATGGAAACAATGGAAAAAAGGGAAACAATGGAAACAAGGGAAACAAACAATGGAAACAATGGAAACAAGGGAAACAATGGAAACAATGGAAAAAACGGAAACAATGGAAAGAAACAATGGAAACAATGGAAACAATGGAAACAATGGAAACAATGGAAACAAGGGAAACAAACAATGGAAACAATGGAAATAAGGGAAACAAGGGAAACAAGGGAAAGAAAACATGGAAACAAGGGAAACAAACAATGGAAACAAGGGAAACAAGGGAAACAAACAATGGAAACAAACTAAACAACGGAAAGAATCCATGGAAACAATGGAAACAAACCATTGGAAAAAACCATGGAAAGAAGGGAAAGAACGGAAACAAACCATGGAAACAACGGAAACAAGGGAAACCAACCATGGAAACAAACCATGGCAACAAACCATGGCAACAATGGAAACAAACAATGGATACAATGGATACCATGGAAAGAAGGGAAACAAACCATGGAAATAAACCATGGAAACAAGGGAAACAAGCCATGGAAACAAGGGAAACAAACAATGGAAACAAAGGAAACAACGAAAACAAACCATGGAAACAAACAATGGAAACAATGGAAACAAACAATGGAAAGAAACAATGGAAAGAAACAATGGAAACAATGGAAACAATGGAAACAATGGAAACAAACAATGGAAACAAAGGAAACAACGAAAACAAACCATGGAAACAAACAATGGAAACAATGGAAACAATGGAAAGAAACAATGGAAACAATGGAAACAATGGAAAAAACGGAAACAATGGAAACAATGGAAACAAACAATGGAAACAAACCATGGAAACAAGGGAACCAAACAATGGAAACAATGGAAACAAGGGAAACAAACAATGGAAACAATGGAAAAAAGGGAAACAATGGAAACAAGGGAAACAAACAATGGAAAGAAACAATGCAAACAAGGGAAACAAACGATGGAAACAATGGAAACAAGGGAAACAATGGAAACAATGGAAAAAACGGAAACAATGGAAAGAAACAATGGAAACAAGGGAAACAAACAATGGAAACAATGGAAACAAGGGAAACAAACAATGGAAACAATGGATACAATGGAAACCATTGAAACAAGGGAAAGAAAACATGGAAACAAGGGAAACAAACAATGGAAACAAGGGAAACAAGGGAAACAAACAATGGTAACAAGGGAAACAAGGGAAACAAACCGTGGAAACAAGAGAAATAAACAATGGAAACCAGGGAAACAAGGGAAACGAACCATGGAAACAATGGAAATAAACCATTGAAACAATCCATGGAAACAAGGGAAAGAACGAAAATAAACAATGGAAACAACGGAAACCATGGAAACAAACCATGGAAGTAAACCATGGAAACAAACCATGGCAACAATGGAAACAAACAATGGCTACAATGGAAACCATGGAAACAATGGAAACAAGCCATGGAAACAAGGGAAACAAACCATGGAAACAAACAATGGCAACAAGGGAAACAAACAATTGAAACAAGAGAAACAAGGGAAACAAACAATGGAAAGAATGGAAACAAGGGAAACAAACAATGGAAAGAAGGGAAACAATGGAAACAAACAATGGAAACAAACTAAACAATGGAAACAAACAACGGAAACAACGGAAACAAGGGAAACAAACAATGGAAACAAACAATGGCAACAAGGGAAACAAACAATGGAAACAAGCCATGGAAAGAAGGGAAACAAACCATGGAAACAAACAAGGGAAACAAGGGAAACAAACAATGGAAACAATGGAAACAAGGGAAACAAACAATGGAAACAATGGAAACAAGGGAAACAAACAATGGAAGCAATGAAAACAAGGGAAACAAGGGAAACAAACAAGGGAAACAAGGGAAACAAGGGAAACGAACCATGGAAACAATGGAAACAAACCATTGAAACAATCCATGGAAACAAGGGAAAGAACGAAAATAAACAATGGAAACAACGGAAACCATGGAAACAAACCATGGAAGTAAACCATGGAAACAAACCATGGCAACAATGGAAACAAACAATGGCTACAATGGAAACCATGGAAACCATGGAAACAAGCCATGGAAACAAGGGAAAAAAACCATGGAAACAAACAATGGAAACAAGGGAAACAAACAATGGAAACAATGGAAACAAACAATTGAAACAAGAGAAACAATGGAAACAAACAATGGAAACAAACTAAACAATGGAAACAAACAACGGAAACAATGGAAACAAGGGAAACAAACAATGGAAACAAACATGGAAATAAAGAATGGAAACAAACCATGGAAACAAACCATGGCAACAATCGAAACAAAGAATGGATACAATGGAAAGCATGGAAACAACGGAAACAAACCATGGCAATAAACCATGGAAACAAGGGAAACAAACCATGGAAACAAGGGAAAACAAACCATGGAAACAAACAAGGGAAACAAACCATGGAAACAAACAAGGGAAACAAACCATGGAAACAAGGGAAACAAACAATGGAAACAATGGAAACAAGGGAAACAAACAATGGAAACAATGGAAACAAGGGAAACAAGGGAAACAAGGGAAAGAAAACATGGAAACAAGGGAAACAAACAATGGAAACAAGGGAAACAAGGGAAACAAACAATGGAAACAAACTAAACAACGGAAAGAAACCATGGAAACAATGGAAACAAACCATTGGAAAAAACCATGGAAAGAAGGGAAAGAACGGAAACAAACCATGGAAACAATGGAAACAAGGGAAACCAACCATGGAAACAAACCATGGCAACAAACCATGGCAACAATGGAAACAAACAATGGATACAATGGATACCATGGAAAGAAGGGAAACAAACCATGGAAATAAACCATGGAAACAAGGGAAACAAGCCATGGAAACAAGGGAAACAAACAATGGAAACAAAGGAAACAACGAAAACAAACCATGGAAACAAACAATGGAAACAATGGAAACAAACAATGGAAACAAACAATGGAAAGAAACAATGGAAACAATGGAAACAATGGAAACAATGGAAACAAACAATGGAAAAAAAGGAAACAACGAAAACAAACCATGGAAACAAACAATGGAAACAATGGAAACAAACAATGGAAAGAAACAATGGAAACAAGGGAAACAATGGAAAAAACGGAAACAATGGAAACAATGGAAACAAACAATGGAAACAAACCATGGAAACAAGGGAACCAAACAATGGAAACAATGGAAACAAGGGAAACAAACAATGGAAACAATGGAAAAAAGGGAAACAATGGAAACAAGGGAAACAAACAATGGAAACAAACAATGCAAACAAGGGAAACAAACGATGGAAACAATGGAAACAAGGGAAACAATGGAAACAATGGAAAAAACGGAAACAATGGAAAGAAACAATGGAAACAAGGGAAACAAACAATGGAAACAATGGAAACAAGGGAAACAAACAATGGAAACAATGGAAATAAGGGAAACAAGGGAAACAAGGGAAAGAAAACATGGAAACAAGGGAAACAAACAATGGAAACAAGGGAAACTAGGGAAACAAACAATGGAAACAAACTAAACAACGGAAAGAAACCATGGAAACAATGGAAACAAACCATTGGAAAAAACCATGGAAAGAAGGGAAAGAACGGAAACAAACCATGGAAACAACGGAAACAAGGGAAACCAACCATGGAAACAAACCATGGCAACAAACCATGGCAACAATGGAAACAAACAATGGATACAATGGATACCATGGAAAGAAGGGAAACAAACCATGGAAATAAACCATGGAAACAAGGGAAACAAGCCATGGAAACAAGGGAAACAAACAATGGAAACAAGGGAAACAACGAAAACAAACCATGGAAACAAACAATGGAAACAATGGAAAAAAACAATGGAAAGAAACAATGGAAACAATGGAAAAAAAAAATGGAAAGAAACAATGGAAACAATGGAAACAATGGAAACAAGGGAAACAAACAATGGAAACAAACCATGGAAACAAGGGAACCAAACAATGGAAACAATGGAAACAAGGGAACCAAACAATGGAAACAATGGAAACAAGGGAAACAAACAATGGAAACAATGGAAAAAAGGGAAACAATGGCAACAATGGAAGAAACGGAAACAAGGGAAACAAACAATGGTAACAAGGGAAACAAACAATGAAAGCAATGGAAACAAGGGAAACAAACCATGGAAACAAGGGAAACAATGGAAACAAAGAATGGAAGCAAACTAAAAAATGGAAACAAACCATGGAAACAATGGAAACAAACAACGGAACCAACAGAAACCATGGAAACAAAACATGGAAACAAAACATGGAAACAAACTATGGAAACAAACCATGGCAACAAAGGAAACAAACAATGGATACAATGGAAACCATGGAAACAAGGGAAACAAACCATGGAAAGGAGGGAAACAAACAATGGAAACAAACCATGGAAACAAGGGGAAAAAAAACAATGAAAACAAACAAGGGAAACAAACAAAGGAAACAAGGGAAACAACGAAAACAAACCATGGAAACAAACAATGCAAACAAGGGAAACAAACAATGGAAACAATGGAAACAAGGGAAACAAACAATGGAAACAAACAATGCAAACAAGGGAAACAAACGATGGAAACAATGGAAACAAGGGAAACAATGGAAACAATGGAAACAAGGGAAACAATGGAAACAATGGAAAAAACGGAAACAATGGAAAGAAACAATGGAAACAATGGAAACAAGGGAAATAAACAATGGAAACAATGGAAACAAGGGAAACAAACAATGGAAACAATGGAAATAAGGGAAACAAGGGAAACAAGGGAAAGAAAACATGGAAACAAGGGAAACAAACAATGGAAACAAGGGAAACAAGGGAAACAAACAATGGAAACAAACTAAACAACGGAAAGAAACCATGGAAACAATGGAAACAAACCATTGGAAAAAACCATGGAAAGAAGGGAAAGAACGGAAACAAACCATGGAAACAACGGAAACAAGGGAAACCAACCATGGAAACAAACCATGGCAACAAACCATGGCAACAATGGAAACAAACAATGGATACAATGGATACCATGGAAAGAAGGGAAACAAACCATGGAAATAAACCATGGAAACAAGGGAAACAAGCCATGGAAACAAGGGAAACAAACAATGGAAACAAAGGAAACAACGAAAACAAACCATGGAAACAAACAATGGAAACAATGGAAACAAACAATGGAAAGAAACAATGGAAAGAAACAATGGAAACAATGGAAACAATGGAAACAATGGAAACAAACAATGGAAACAAAGGAAACAACGAAAACAAACCATGGAAACAAACAATGGAAACAATGGAAACAATGGAAAGAAACAATGGAAACAATGGAAACAATGGAAAAAACGGAAACAATGGAAACAATGGAAACAAACAATGGAAACAAACCATGGAAACAAGGGAACCAAACAATGGAAACAATGGAAACAAGGGAAACAAACAATGGAAACAATGGAAAAAAGGGAAACAATGGAAACAAGGGAAACAAACAATGGAAAGAAACAATGCAAACAAGGGAAACAAACGATGGAAACAATGGAAACAAGGGAAACAATGGAAACAATGGAAAAAACGGAAACAATGGAAAGAAACAATGGAAACAAGGGAAACAAACAATGGAAACAATGGAAACAAGGGAAACAAACAATGGAAACAATGGATACAATGGAAACCATTGAAACAAGGGAAAGAAAACATGGAAACAAGGGAAACAAACAATGGAAACAAGGGAAACAAGGGAAACAAACAATGGTAACAAGGGAAACAAGGGAAACAAACCGTGGAAACAAGAGAAATAAACAATTGAAACCAGGGAAACAAGGGAAACGAACCACGGAAACAATGGAAATAAACCATTGAAACAATCCATGGAAACAAGGGAAAGAACGAAAATAAACAATGGAAACAACGGAAACCATGGAAACAAACCATGGAAGTAAACCATGGAAACAAACCATGGCAACAATGGAAACAAACAATGGCTACAATGGAAACCATGGAAACAATGGAAACAAGCCATGGAAACAAGGGAAACAAACCATGGAAACAAACAATGGCAACAAGGGAAACAAACAATTGAAACAAGAGAAACAAGGGAAACAAACAATGGAAAGAATGGAAACAAGGGAAACAAACAATGGAAAGAAGGGAAACAATGGAAACAAACAATGGAAACAAACTAAACAATGGAAACAAACAACGGAAACAACGGAAACAAGGGAAACAAACAATGGAAACAAACAATGGCAACAAGGGAAACAAACAATGGAAACAAGCCATGGAAAGAAGGGAAACAAACCATGGAAACAAACAAGGGAAACAAGGGAAACAAACAATGGAAACAATGGAAACAAGGGAAACAAACAATGGAAACAATGGAAACAAGGGAAACAAACAATGGAAGCAATGAAAACAAGGGAAACAAGGGAAACAAACAAGGGAAACAAGGGAAACAAGGGAAACGAACCATGGAAACAATGGAAACAAACCATTGAAACAATCCATGGAAACAAGGGAAAGAACGAAAATAAACAATGGAAACAACGGAAACCATGGAAACAAACCATGGAAGTAAACCATGGAAACAAACCATGGCAACAATGGAAACAAACAATGGCTACAATGGAAACCATGGAAACCATGGAAACAAGCCATGGAAACAAGGGAAAAAAACCATGGAAACAAACAATGGAAACAAGGGAAACAAACAATGGAAACAATGGAAACAAACAATTGAAACAAGAGAAACAATGGAAACAAACAATGGAAACAAACTAAACAATGGAAACAAACAACGGAAACAATGGAAACAAGGGAAACAAACAATGGAAACAAACATGGAAATAAAGAATGGAAACAAACCATGGAAACAAACCATGGCAACAATCGAAACAAAGAATGGATACAATGGAAAGCATGGAAACAACGGAAACAAACCATGGCAATAAACCATGGAAACAAGGGAAACAAACCATGGAAACAAGGGAAAACAAACCATGGAAACAAACAAGGGAAACAAACCATGGAAACAAACAAGGGAAACAAACCATGGAAACAAGGGAAACAAACAATGGAAACAATGGAAACAAGGGAAACAAACAATGGAAACAATGGAAATAAGGGAAACAAGGGAAACAAGGGAAAGAAAACATGGAAACAAGGGAAACAAACAATGGAAACAAGGGAAACAAGGGAAACAAACAATGGAAACAAACTAAACAACGGAAAGAAACCATGGAAACAATGGAAACAAACCATTGGAAAAAACCATGGAAAGAAGGGAAAGAACGGAAACAAACCATGGAAACAACGGAAACAAGGGAAACCAACCATGGAAACAAACCATGGCAACAAACCATGGCAACAATGGAAACAAACAATGGATACAATGGATACCATGGAAAGAAGGGAAACAAACCATGGAAATAAACCATGGAAACAAGGGAAACAAGCCATGGAAACAAGGGAAACAAACAATGGAAACAAAGGAAACAACGAAAACAAACCATGGAAACAAACAATGGAAACAATGGAAACAAACAATGGAAAGAAACAATGGAAAGAAACAATGGAAACAATGGAAACAATGGAAACAATGGAAACAAACAATGGAAACAAAGGAAACAACGAAAACAAACCATGGAAACAAACAATGGAAACAATGGAAACAATGGAAAGAAACAATGGAAACAATGGAAACAATGGAAAAAACGGAAACAATGGAAACAATGGAAACAAACAATGGAAACAAACCATGGAACCAAGGGAACCAAACAATGGAAACAATGGAAACAAGGGAAACAAACAATGGAAACAATGGAAAAAAGGGAAACAATGGAAACAAGGGAAACAAACAATGGAAAGAAACAATGCAAACAAGGGAAACAAACGATGGAAACAATGGAAACAAGGGAAACAATGGAAACAATGGAAAAAACGGAAACAATGGAAAGAAACAATGGAAACAAGGGAAACAAACAATGGAAACAATGGAAACAAGGGAAACAAACAATGGAAACAATGGATACAATGGAAACCATTGAAACAAGGGAAAGAAAACATGGAAACAAGGGAAACAAACAATGGAAACAAGGGAAACAAGGGAAACAAACAATGGTAACAAGGGAAACAAGGGAAACAAACCGTGGAAACAAGAGAAATAAACAATGGAAACCAGGGAAACAAGGGAAACGAACCATGGAAACAATGGAAATAAACCATTGAAACAATCCATGGAAACAAGGGAAAGAACGAAAATAAACAATGGAAACAACGGAAACCATGGAAACAAACCATGGAAGTAAACCATGGAAACAAACCATGGCAACAATGGAAACAAACAATGGCTACAATGGAAACCATGGAAACAATGGAAACAAGCCATGGAAACAAGGGAAACAAACCATGGAAACAAACAATGGCAACAAGGGAAACAAACAATTGAAACAAGAGAAACAAGGGAAACAAACAATGGAAAGAATGGAAACAAGGGAAACAAACAATGGAAAGAAGGGAAACAATGGAAACAAACAATGGAAACAAACTAAACAATGGAAACAAACAACGGAAACAACGGAAACAAGGGAAACAAACAATGGAAACAAACAATGGCAACAAGGGAAACAAACAATGGAAACAAGCCATGGAAAGAAGGGAAACAAACCATGGAAACAAACAAGGGAAACAAGGGAAACAAACAATGGAAACAATGGAAACAAGGGAAACAAACAATGGAAACAATGGAAACAAGGGAAACAAACAATGGAAGCAATGAAAACAAGGGAAACAAGGGAAACAAACAAGGGAAACAAGGGAAACAAGGGAAACGAACCATGGAAACAATGGAAACAAACCATTGAAACAATCCATGGAAACAAGGGAAAGAACGAAAATAAACAATGGAAACAACGGAAACCATGGAAACAAACCATGGAAGTAAACCATGGAAACAAACCATGGCAACAATGGAAACAAACAATGGCTACAATGGAAACCATGGAAACCATGGAAACAAGCCATGGAAACAAGGGAAAAAAACCATGGAAACAAACAATGGCAACAAGGGAAACAAACAATGGAAACAATGGAAACAAACAATTGAAACAAGAGAAACAATGGAAACAAACAATGGAAACAAACTAAACAATGGAAACAAACAACGGAAACAATGGAAACAAGGGAAACAAACAATGGAAACAAACATGGAAATAAAGAATGGAAACAAACCATGGAAACAAACCATGGCAACAATCGAAACAAACAATGGCTACAATGGAAACCATGGAAACAAGGGAAACAAACCATGGAAACAAGGGAAAACAAACCATGGAAACAAACAAGGGAAACAAACCATGGAAACAAACCATGGAAACAAACCATGGAAACAAGGGAAACAAACAATGGAAACAATGGAAACAAGGGAAACAAACAATGGAAACAATGGAAATAAGGGAAAGAAGGGAAACAAGGGAAAGAAAACATGGAAACAAGGGAAACAAACAATGGAAACAAGGGAAACAAGGGAAACAAACAATGGAAACAAACTAAACAACGGAAAGAAACCATGGAAACAATGGAAACAAACCATTGGAAAAAACCATGGAAAGAAGGGAAAGAACGGAAACAAACCATGGAAACAACGGAAACAAGGGAAACCAACCATGGAAACAAACCATGGCAACAAACCATGGCAACAATGGAAACAAACAATGGATACAATGGATACCATGGAAAGAAGGGAAACAAACCATGGAAATAAACCATGGAAACAAGGGAAACAAGCCATGGAAACAACGGAAACAAACAATGGAAACAAAGGAAACAACGAAAAAAAACCATGGAAACAAACAATGGAAACAATGGAAACAAACAATGGAAAGAAACAATGGAAAGAAACAATGGAAACAATGGAAACAATGGAAACAAACAATGGAAACAAAGGAAACAACGAAAACAAACCATGGAAACAAACAATGGAAACAATGGAAACAAACAATGGAAAGAAACAATGGAAACAATGGAAACAATGGAAAAAACGGAAACAATGGAAACAATGGAAACAAACAATGGAAACAAACCATGGAAACAAGGGAACCAAACAATGGAAACAATGGAAACAAGGGAAACAAACAATGGAAACAATGGAAAAAAGGGAAACAATGGAAACAAGGGAAACAAACAATGGAAACAAACAATGCAAACAAGGGAAACAAACGATGGAAACAATGGAAACAAGGGAAACAATGGAAACAATGGAAAAAACGGAAACAATGGAAAGAAACAATGGAAACAAGGGAAACAAACAATGGAAACAATGGAAAAAAGGGAAACAAACAATGGAAACAAGGGAAACAACGAAAACAAACCATGGAAACAAACAATGGAAACAATGGAAACAAACAATGGAAAGAAACAATGGAAACAATGGAAACAATGGAAACAATGGAACCAAACAATGGAAACAAACCATGGAAACAAGGGAAGCAAACAATGGAAACAATGGAAACAAGGGAGCCAAACAATGGAAACAATGGAAACAAGGGAAACAAACAATGGAAACAATGGAAAAAAGGGAAACAATGGCAACAATGGAAGAAACGGAAACAAGGGAAACAAACAATGGTAACAAGGGAAACAAACAATGAAAGCAATGGAAACAAGGGAAACAAACCATGGAAACAAGGGAAACAATGGAAACAAAGAATGGAAGCAAACTAAAAAATGGAAACAAACCATGGAAACAATGGAAACAAACAACGGAACCAACAGAAACCATGGAAACAAAACATGGAAACAAAACATGGAAACAAACTATGGAAACAAACCATGGCAACAAAGGAAACAAACAATGGATACAATGGAAACCAATGGAAACAAGGGAAACAAACCATGGAAAGGAGGGAAACAAACAATGGAAACAAACCATGGAAACAAGGGGAAAAAAAACAATGAAAACAAACAAGGGAAACAAACAAAGGAAACAAGGGAAACAACGAAAACAAACCATGGAAACAAACAATGCAAACAAGGGAAACAAACAATGGAAACAATGGAAACAAGGGAAACAAACAATGGAAACAAACAATGCAAACAAGGGAAACAAACGATGGAAACAATGGAAACAAGGGAAACAATGGAAACAATGGAAACAAGGGAAAAAACGGAAACAATGGAAAGAAACAATGGAAACAAGGGAAACAAACAATGGAAACAAATGAAAGAAACAATGGAAACAAATGAAACAAACAATGGAAACAAATGAAACAAACAATGGAAACAAGGGAAACAATGGTAGCAAACAATGGAAACAAACTAAAAAATGGAAACAAACCATGGAAACAATGGAAACAACGGAAACAAACAACGGAACCAACAGAAACCATGGAAAACAAAATATGGAAACAAACCATGGAAACAAACTATGGAAACAAACCATGGAAACAAAGGAAACAAACAATGGATACAATGGAAACCATGGAAACAAGGGAAACAAACAAGGGAAACAAGGGAAACAAACAATGGAAACAATGGAAACAATGGAAAAAGGCGAAACAATGGAAAGAAGGGAAACAAACAATGGAAACAAACCATGGAAAGAAGGGAACCAAACAATGGAAACAATGGAAACAAGGGAAACAAACAATGGTAACAAGGGAAACAAGGGAAACAAACCGTGGAAACAAGAGAAATAAACAATGGAAACAAGGGAAACAAGGGAAACGAACCATGGAAACAATGGAACTAAACCATTGAAACAATCCATGGAAACAAGGGAAAGAACGAAAATAAACACTGGAAACAACGGAAACCATGGAAACAAACCATGGAAGTAAACCATGGAAACAAACCATGGCAACAATGGAAACAAACAATGGCTACAATGGAAACCATGGAAACAATGGAAACAAGCCATGGAAACAAGGGAAACAAACCATGGTAACAAACAATGGCAACAAGGGAAACAAACAATGGCAACAAGGGAAACAAACAATTGAAACAAGAGAAACAAGGGAAACAAACAATGGAAACAATGGAAACAAGGGAAACAAACAATGGAAAGAAGGGAAACACTGGAAACAAACAATGGAAACAAACTAAACAATGGAAACAAACAACGGAAACAACGGAAACAAGGGAAACAAACAATGGAAACAAACAATGGCAACAAGGGAAACAAACAATGGAAACAAGCCATGGAAAGAAGGGAACAAAACCATGGAAACAAACAAGGGAAACAAGGGAAACAAACAATGGAAACAATGGAAACAAGGGAAACAAACAATGGAAACAATGGAAACAAGGGAAACAAACAATGGAAGCAATGAAAACAAGGGAAACAAGGGAAACAAACAAGGGAAACAAGGGAAACAAGGGAAACGAACCATGGAAACAATGGAAACAAACCATTGAAACAATCCGTGGAAACAAGGGAAAGAACGAAAATAAACAATGGAAACAACGGAAACCATGGAAACAAACCATGGAAGTAAACCATGGAAACAAACCATGGCAACAATGGAAACAAACAATGGCTACAATGGAAACCATGGAAACCATGGAAACAAGCCATGGAAACAAGGGAAAAAAACCATGGAAACAAACAATGGCAACAAGGGAAACAAACAATGGAAACAATGGAAACAAACAATTGAAACAAGAGAAACAATGGAAACAAACAATGGAAACAAACTAAACAATGGAAACAAACAACGGAAACAATGGAAACAAGGGAAACAAACAATGGAAACAAACATGGAAATAAAGAATGGAAACAAACCATGGAAACAAACCATGGCAACAATCGAAACAAAGAATGGATACAATGGAAAGCATGGAAACAACGGAAACAAACCATGGCAATAAACCATGGAAACAAGGGAAACAAACCATGGAAACAAGGGAAAACAAACCATGGAAACAAACAAGGGAAACAAACCATGGGAAACAAACAAGGGAAACAAATCATGGAAACAAGGGAAACAAACAATGGAAACAATGGAAACAAGGGAAACAAACAATGGAAACAATGGAAATAAGGGAAAGAAGGGAAACAAGGGAAAGAAAACATGGAAACAAGGGAAACAAACAATGGAAACAAGGGAAACAAGGGAAACAAACAATGGAAACAAACTAAACAACGGAAAGAAACCATGGAAACAATGGAAACAAACCATTGGAAAAAACCATGGAAAGAAGGGAAAGAACGGAAACAAACCATGGAAACAACGGAAACAAGGGAAACCAACCATGGAAACAAACCATGGCAACAAACCATGGCAACAATGGAAACAAACAATGGATACAATGGATACCATGGAAAGAAGGGAAACAAACCATGGAAATAAACCATGGAAACAAGGGAAACAAGCCATGGAAACAAGGGAAACAAACAATGGAAACAAAGGAAACAACGAAAACAAACCATGGAAACAAACAATGGAAACAATGGAAACAAACAATGGAAAGAAACAATGGAAAGAAACAATGGAAACAATGGAAACAATGGAAACAATGGAAACAAACAATGGAAACAAAGGAAACAACGAAAACAAACCATGGAAACAAACAATGGAAACAATGGAAACAATGGAAAGAAACAATGGAAACAATGGAAACAATGGAAAAAACGGAAACAATGGAAACAATGGAAACAAACAATGGAAACAAACCATGGAACCAAGGGAACCAAACAATGGAAACAATGGAAACAAGGGAAACAAACAATGGAAACAATGGAAAAAAGGGAAACAATGGAAACAAGGGAAACAAACAATGGAAAGAAACAATGCAAACAAGGGAAACAAACGATGGAAACAATGGAAACAAGGGAAACAATGGAAACAATGGAAAAAACGGAAACAATGGAAAGAAACAATGGAAACAAGGGAAACAAACAATGGAAACAATGGAAACAAGGGAAACAAACAATGGAAACAATGGATACAATGGAAACCATTGAAACAAGGGAAAGAAAACATGGAAACAAGGGAAACAAACAATGGAAACAAGGGAAACAAGGGAAACAAACAATGGTAACAAGGGAAACAAGGGAAACAAACCGTGGAAACAAGAGAAATAAACAATGGAAACCAGGGAAACAAGGGAAACGAACCATGGAAACAATGGAAATAAACCATTGAAACAATCCATGGAAACAAGGGAAAGAACGAAAATAAACAATGGAAACAACGGAAACCATGGAAACAAACCATGGAAGTAAACCATGGAAACAAACCATGGCAACAATGGAAACAAACAATGGCTACAATGGAAACCATGGAAACAATGGAAACAAGCCATGGAAACAAGGGAAACAAACCATGGAAACAAACAATGGCAACAAGGGAAACAAACAATTGAAACAAGAGAAACAAGGGAAACAAACAATGGAAAGAATGGAAACAAGGGAAACAAACAATGGAAAGAAGGGAAACAATGGAAACAAACAATGGAAACAAACTAAACAATGGAAACAAACAACGGAAACAACGGAAACAAGGGAAACAAACAATGGAAACAAACAATGGCAACAAGGGAAACAAACAATGGAAACAAGCCATGGAAAGAAGGGAAACAAACCATGGAAACAAACAAGGGAAACAAGGGAAACAAACAATGGAACAATGGAAACAAGGGAAACAAACAATGGAAACAATGGAAACAAGGGAAACAAACAATGGAAGCAATGAAAACAAGGGAAACAAGGGAAACAAACAAGGGAAACAAGGGAAACAAACAATGGAAACAATGGAAACAATGGAAAAAGGCGAAACAATGGAAAGAAGGGAAACAAACAATGGAAACAAACCATGGAAAGAAGGGAACCAAACAATGGAAACAAGGGAAACAAGGGAAACAAACAATGGTAACAAGGGAAACAAGGGAAACAAACCGTGGAAACAAGAGAAATAAACAATGGAAACAAGGGAAACAAGGGAAACGAACCATGGAAACAATGGAACTAAACCATTGAAACAATCCATGGAAACAAGGGAAAGAACGAAAATAAACACTGGAAACAACGGAAACCATGGAAACAAACCATGGAAGTAAACCATGGAAACAAACCATGGCAACAATGGAAACAAACAATGGCTACAATGGAAACCATGGAAACAATGGAAACAAGCCATGGAAACAAGGGAAACAAACCATGGTAACAAACAATGGCAACAAGGGAAACAAACAATGGCAACAAGGGAAACAAACAATTGAAACAAGAGAAACAAGGGAAACAAACAATGGAAAGAATGGAAACAAGGAAACAAACAATGGAAAGAAGGGAAACACTGGAAACAAACAATGGAAACAAACTAAACAATGGAAACAAACAACGGAAACAACGGAAACAAGGGAAACAAACAATGGAAACAAACAATGGCAACAAGGGAAACAAACAATGGAAACAAGCCATGGAAAGAAGGGAAACAAACCATGGAAACAAACAAGGGAAACAAGGGAAACAAACAATGGAAACAATGGAAACAAGGGAAACAAACAATGGAAACAATGGAAACAAGGGAAACAAACAATGGAAGCAATGAAAACAAGGGAAACAAGGGAAACAAACAAGGGAAACAAGGGAAACAAGGGAAACGAACCATGGAAACAATGGAAACAAACCATTGAAACAATCCGTGGAAACAAGGGAAAGAACGAAAATAAACAATGGAAACAACGGAAACCATGGAAACAAACCATGGAAGTAAACCATGGAAACAAACCATGGCAACAATGGAAACAAACAATGGCTACAATGGAAACCATGGAAACCATGGAAACAAGCCATGGAAACAAGGGAAAAAAACCATGGAAACAAACAATGGAAACAAGGGAAACAAACAATGGAAACAATGGAAACAAACAATTGAAACAAGAGAAACAATGGAAACAAACAATGGAAACAAACTAAACAATGGAAACAAACAACGGAAACAATGGAAACAAGGGAAACAAACAATGGAAACAAACATGGAAATAAAGAATGGAAACAAACCATGGAAACAAACCATGGCAACAATCGAAACAAAGAATGGATACAATGGAAAGCATGGAAACAACGGAAACAAACCATGGCAATAAACCATGGAAACAAGGGAAACAAACCATGGAAACAAGGGAAAACAAACCATGGAAACAAACAAGGGAAACAAACCATGGAAACAAACAAGGGAAACAAATCATGGAAACAAGGGAAACAAACAATGGAAACAATGGAAACAAGGGAAACAAACAATGGAAACAATGGAAATAAGGGAAAGAAGGGAAACAAGGGAAAGAAAACATGGAAACAAGGGAAACAAACAATGGAAACAAGGGAAACAAGGGAAACAAACAATGGAAACAAACTAAACAACGGAAAGAAACCATGGAAACAATGGAAACAAACCATTGGAAAAAACCATGGAAAGAAGGGAAAGAACGGAAACAAACCATGGAAACAACGGAAACAAGGGAAACCAACCATGGAAACAAACCATGGCAACAAACCATGGCAACAATGGAAACAAACAATGGATACAATGGATACCATGGAAAGAAGGGAAACAAACCATGGAAATAAACCATGGAAACAAGGGAAACAAGCCATGGAAACAACGGAAACAAACAATGGAAACAAAGGAAACAACGAAAAAAAACCATGGAAACAAACAATGGAAACAATGGAAACAAACAATGGAAAGAAACAATGGAAAGAAACAATGGAAACAATGGAAACAATGGAAACAAACAATGGAAACAAAGGAAACAACGAAAACAAACCATGGAAACAAACAATGGAAACAATGGAAACAAACAATGGAAAGAAACAATGGAAACAATGGAAACAATGGAAAAAACGGAAACAATGGAAACAATGGAAACAAACAATGGAAACAAACCATGGAAACAAGGGAACCAAACAATGGAAACAATGGAAACAAGGGAAACAAACAATGGAAACAATGGAAAAAAGGGAAACAATGGAAACAAGGGAAACAAACAATGGAAACAAACAATGCAAACAAGGGAAACAAACGATGGAAACAATGGAAACAAGGGAAACAATGGAAACAATGGAAAAAACGGAAACAATGGAAAGAAACAATGGAAACAAGGGAAACAAACAATGGAAACAATGGAAACAAGGGAAACAAACAATGGAAACAAGGGAAACAACGAAAACAAACCATGGAAACAAACAATGGAAACAATGGAAACAAACAATGGAAAGAAACAATGGAAACAATGGAAACAATGGAAACAATGGAACCAAACAATGGAAACAAACCATGGAAACAAGGGAAGCAAACAATGGAAACAATGGAAACAAGGGAGCCAAACAATGGAAACAATGGAAACAAGGGAAACAAACAATGGAAACAATGGAAAAAAGGGAAACAATGGCAACAATGGAAGAAACGGAAACAAGGGAAACAAACAATGGTAACAAGGGAAACAAACAATGAAAGCAATGGAAACAAGGGAAACAAACCATGGAAACAAGGGAAACAATGGAAACAAAGAATGGAAGCAAACTAAAAAATGGAAACAAACCATGGAAACAATGGAAACAAACAACGGAACCAACAGAAACCATGGAAACAAAACATGGAAACAAAACATGGAAACAAACTATGGAAACAAACCATGGCAACAAAGGAAACAAACAATGGATACAATGGAAACCATGGAAACAAGGGAAACAAACCATGGAAAGGAGGGAAACAAACAATGGAAACAAACCATGGAAACAAGGGGAAAAAAACCAATGAAAACAAACAAGGGAAACAAACAAAGGAAACAAGGGAAACAACGAAAACAAACCATGGAAACAAACAATGCAAACAAGGGAAACAAACAATGGAAACAAACAATGCAAACAAGGGAAACAAACGATGGAAACAATGGAAACAAGGGAAACAATGGAAACAATGGAAAAAACGGAAATAATGGAAAGAAACAATGGAAACAAGGGAAACAAACAATGGAAACAATGGAAACAAGGGAAACAAACAATGGAAACAATGGAAATAAGGGAAACAAGGGAAACAAGGGAAAGAAAACATGGAAACAAGGGAAACAAACAATGGAAACAAGGGAAACTAGGGAAACAAACAATGGAAACAAACTAAACAATGGAAAGAAACCATGGAAACAGTGGAAACAAACCATTGGAAAAAACCATGGAAAGAAGGGAAAGAACGGAAACAAACCATGGAAACAACGGAAACAAGGGAAACCAACCATGGCAACAAACCATGGCAACAAACCATGGCAACAATGGAAACAAACAATGGATACAATGGATACCATGGAAAGAAGGGAAACAAACCATGGAAATAAACTATGGAAACAAGGGAAACAAGCCATGGAAACAAGGGAAACAAACAATGGAAACAAGGGAAACAACGAAAACAAACCATGGAAACAAACAATGGAAACAATGGAAACAAACAATGGAAAGAAACAATGGAAACAATGGAAACAATGGAAACAAGGGAAACAAACAATGGAAACAAACCATGGAAACAAGGGAACCAAACAATGGAAACAATGGAAACAAGGGAACCAAACAATGGAAACAATGGAAACAAGGGAAACAAACAATGGAAACAATGGAAAAAAGGGAAACAATGGCAACAATGGAAGAAACGGAAACAAGGGAAACAAACAATGGTAACAAGGGAAACAAACAATGAAAGCAATGGAAACAAGGGAAACAAACCATGGAAACAAGGGAAACAATGGAAACAAAGAATGGAAGCAAACTAAAAAATGGAAACAAACCATGGAAACAATGGAAACAAACAACGGAACCAACAGAAACCATGGAAACAAAACATGGAAACAAAACATGGAAACAAACTATGGAAACAAACCATGGCAACAAAGGAAACAAACAATGGATACAATGGAAACCATGGAAACAAGGGAAACAAACCATGGAAAGGAGGGAAACAAACAATGGAAACAAACCATGGAAACAAGGGGAAAAAAAACAATGAAAACAAACAAGGGAAACAAACAAAGGAAACAAGGGAAACAACGAAAACAAACCATGGAAACAAACAATGCAAACAAGGGAAACAAACAATGGAAACAATGGAAACAAGGGAAACAAACAATGGAAACAAACAATGCAAACAAGGGAAACAAACGATGGAAACAATGGAAACAAGGGAAACAATGGAAACAATGGAAACAAGGGAAACAATGGAAACAATGGAAAAAACGGAAACAATGGAAAGAAACAATGGAAACAAGGGAAACAAACAATGGAAACAAATGAAACAAACAATGGAAACAAATGAAACAAACAATGGAAACAAGGGAAACAATGGTAGCAAACAATGGAAACAAACTAAAAAATGGAAACAAACCATGGAAACAATGGAAACAACGGAAACAAACAACGGAACCAACAGAAACCATGGAAACAAAACATGGAAACAAACCATGGAAACAAACTATGGAAACAAACCATGGCAACAAAGGAAACAAACAATGGATACAATGGAAACCATGGAAACAAGGGAAACAAACAAGGGAAACAAGGGAAACAAACAATGGAAACAATGGAAACAATGGAAAAAGGCGAAACAATGGAAAGAAGGGAAACAAACAATGGAAACAAACCATGGAAAGAAGGGAACCAAACAATGGAAACAATGGAAACAAGGGAAACAAACAATGGTAACAAGGGAAACAAGGGAAACAAACCGTGGAAACAAGAGAAATAAACAATGGAAACAAGGGAAACAAGGGAAACGAACCATGGAAACAATGGAAACAAATGAAACAAACAATGGAAACAAATGAAACAAACAATGGAAACAAGGGAAACAATGGAAACAATGGAAACAAACAATGGAAACAAAGGAAACAACGAAAACAAACCATGGAAACAAACAATGGAAACAATGGAAACAATGGAAAGAAACAATGGAAACAATGGAAACAATGGAAAAAACGGAAACAATGGAAACAATGGAAACAAACAATGGAAACAAACCATGGAAACAAGGGAACCAAACAATGGAAACAATGGAAACAAGGGAAACAAACAATGGAAACAATGGAAAAAAGGGAAACAATGGAAACAAGGGAAACAAACAATGGAAACAAACAATGCAAACAAGGGAAACAAACGATGGAAACAATGGAAACAAGGGAAACAATGGAAACAATGGAAAAAACGGAAACAATGGAAAGAAACAATGGAAACAAGGGAAACAAACAATGGAAACAATGGAAACAAGGGAAACAAACAATGGAAACAATGGATACAATGGAAACCATTGAAACAAGGGAAAGAAAACATGGAAACAAGGGAAACAAACAATGGAAACAAGGGAAACAAGGGAAACAAACAATGGTAACAAGGGAAACAAGGGAAACAAACCGTGGAAACAAGAGAAATAAACAATGGAAACCAGGGAAACAAGGGAAACGAACCATGGAAACAATGGAAATAAACCATTGAAACAATCCATGGAAACAAGGGAAAGAACGAAAATAAACAATGGAAACAACGGAAACCATGGAAACAAACCATGGAAGTAAACCATGGAAACAAACCATGGCAACAATGGAAACAAACAATGGCTACAATGGAAACCATGGAAACAATGGAAACAAGCCATGGAAACAAGGGAAACAAACCATGGAAACAAACAATGGCAACAAGGGAAACAAACAATTGAAACAAGAGAAACAAGGGAAACAAACAATGGAAAGAATGGAAACAAGGGAAACAAACAATGGAAAGAAGGGAAACAATGGAAACAAACAATGGAAACAAACTAAACAATGGAAACAAACAACGGAAACAACGGAAACAAGGGAAACAAACAATGGAAACAAACAATGGCAACAAGGGAAACAAACAATGGTAACAAGCCATGGAAAGAAGGGAAACAAACCATGGAAACAAACAAGGGAAACAAGGGAAACAAACAATGGAAACAATGGAAACAAGGGAAACAAACAATGGAAACAATGGAAACAAGGGAAACAAACAATGGAAGCAATGAAAACAAGGGAAACAAGGGAAACAAACAAGGGAAACAAGGGAAACAAGGGAAACGAACCATGGAAACAATGGAAACAAACCATTGAAACAATCCATGGAAACAAGGGAAAGAACGAAAATAAACAATGGAAACAACGGAAACCATGGAAACAAACCATGGAAGTAAACCATGGAAACAAACCATGGCAACAATGGAAACAAACAATGGCTACAATGGAAACCATGGAAACCATGGAAACAAGCCATGGAAACAAGGGAAAAAAACCATGGAAACAAACAATGGAAACAAGGGAAACAAACAATGGAAACAATGGAAACAAACAATTGAAACAAGAGAAACAATGGAAACAAACAATGGAAACAAACTAAACAATGGAAACAAACAACGGAAACAATGGAAACAAGGGAAACAAACAATGGAAACAAACATGGAAATAAAGAATGGAAACAAACCATGGAAACAAACCATGGCAACAATCGAAACAAAGAATGGATACAATGGAAAGCATGGAAACAACGGAAACAAACCATGGCAATAAACCATGGAAACAAGGGAAACAAACCATGGAAACAAGGGAAAACAAACCATGGAAACAAACAAGGGAAACAAACCATGGAAACAAACCATGGAAACAAACCATGGAAACAAGGGAAACAAACAATGGAAACAATGGAAACAAGGGAAACAAACAATGGAAACAATGGAAATAAGGGAAACAAGGGAAACAAGGGAAAGAAAACAGGGAAACAAGGGAAACAAACAATGGAAACAAGGGAAACAAGGGAAACAAACAATGGAAACAAACTAAACAACGGAAAGAAACCATGGAAACAATGGAAACAAACCATTGGAAAAAACCATGGAAAGAAGGGAAAGAACGGAAACAAACCATGGAAACAACGGAAACAAGGGAAACCAACCATGGAAACAAACCATGGCAACAAACCATGGCAACAATGGAAACAAACAATGGATACAATGGATACCATGGAAAGAAGGGAAACAAACCATGGAAATAAACCATGGAAACAAGGGAAACAAGCCATGGAAACAAGGGAAACAAGCCATGGAAACAAGGGAAACAACGAAAACACACCATGGAAACAAACAATGGAAACAATGGAAACAAACAATGGAAAGAAACAATGGAAACAATGGAAACAATGGAAACAATGGAACCAAACAATGGAAACAAACCATGGAAACAAGGGAACCAAACAATGGAAACAATGGAAACAAGGGAGCCAAACAATGGAAACAATGGAAACAAGGGAACCAAACAATGGAAACAATGGAAACAAGGGAAACAAGGGAAACAAGGGAAACAAGGGAAAGAAAACATGGAAACAAGGGAAACAAACAATGGAAACAAGGGAAACAAGGGAAACAAACAATGGAAACAAACTAAACAACGGAAAGAAACCATGGAAACAATGGAAACAAACCATTGGAAAAAACCATGGAAAGAAGGGAAAGAACGGAAACAAACCATGGAAACAACGGAAACAAGGGAAACCAACCATGGAAACAAACCATGGCAACAAACCATGGCAACAATGGAAACAAACAATGGATACAATGGATACCATGGAAAGAAGGGAAACAAACCATGGAAATAAACCATGGAAACAAGGGAAACAAGCCATGGAAACAAGGGAAACAAACAATGGAAACAAAGGAAACAACGAAAACAAACCATGGAAACAAACAGTGGAAACAATGGAAAGAAACAATGGAAAGAAACAATGGAAAGAAACAATGGAAACAATGGAAACAATGGAAACAAACAATGGAAACAAAGGAAACAACGAAAACAAACCATGGAAACAAACAATGGAAACAATGGAAACAAACAATGGAAAGAAACAATGGAAACAATGGAAACAATGGAAAAAACGGAAACAATGGAAACAATGGAAACAAACAATGGAAACAAACCATGGAAACAAGGGAACCAAACAATGGAAACAATGGAAACAAGGGAAACAAACAATGGAAACAATGGAAAAAAGGGAAACAATGGAAACAAGGGAAACAAACAATGGAAACAAACAATGCAAACAAGGGAAACAAACGATGGAAACAATGGAAACAATGGAAAAAACGGAAACAATGGAAAGAAACAATGGAAACAAGGGAAACAAACAATGGAAACAATGGAAACAAGGGAACCAAACAATGGAAACAATGGAAAAAAGGGAAACAATGGAAACAAGGGAAACAAACAATGGAAACAAACAATGCAAACAAGGGAAACAAACGATGGAAACAATGGAAACAAGGGAAACAATGGAAACCATGGAAAAAACGGAAACAATGGAAAGAAACAATGGAAACAAGGGAAACAAACAATGGAAACAATGGAAACAAATGAAACAAACAATGGAAACAAATGAAACAAACAATGGAAACAAGGGAAACAATGGAAACAAACAATGGAAACAAACTAAAAAATGGAAACAAACCATGGAAACAATGGAAACAATGGAAACAAACAACGGAACCAACAGAAACCATGGAAACAAAACATGGAAACCAACCATGGAAACAAACCATGGCAACAAACCATGGCAACAATGGAAACAAACAATGGATACAATGGATACCATGGAAAGAAGGGAAACAAACCATGGAAATAAACCATGGAAACAAGGGAAACAAGCCATGGAAACAAGGGAAACAAACAATGGAAACAAAGGAAACAACGAAAACAAACCATGGAAACAAACAATGGAAACAATGGAAACAAGCAATGGAAAGAAACAATGGAAAGAAACAATGGAAACAATGGAAACAATGGAAACAATGGAAACAAACAATGGAAACAAAGGAAACAACGAAAACAAACCATGGAAACAAACAATGGAAACAATGGAAACAATGGAAAGAAACAATGGAAACAATGGAAACAATGGAAAAAACGGAAACAATGGAAACAATGGAAACAAACAATGGAAACAAACCATGGAAACAAGGGAACCAAACAATGGAAACAATGGAAACAAGGGAAACAAACAATGGAAACAATGGAAAAAAGGGAAACAATGGAAACAAGGGAAACAAACAATGGAAACAAACAATGCAAACAAGGGAAACAAACGATGGAAACAATGGAAACAATGGAAACAATGGAAACAATGGAAAAAACGGAAACAATGGAAAGAAACAATGGAAACAAGGGAAACAAACAATGGAAACAATGGAAACAAGGGAAACAAACAATGGAAACAATGGATACAATGGAAACCATTGAAACAAGGGAAAGAAAACATGGAAACAAGGGAAACAAACAATGGAAACAAGGGAAACAAGGGAAACAAACAATGGTAACAAGGGAAACAAGGGAAACAAACCGTGGAAACAAGAGAAATAAACAATGGAAACAAGGGAAACAAGGGAAACGAACCATGGAAACAATGGAAATAAACCATTGGAACAATCCATGGAAACAAGGGAAAGAACGAAAATAAACAATGGAAACAACGGAAACCATGGAAACAAACCATGGAAGTAAACCATGGCAACAAACCATGGCAACAATGGAAACAAACAATGGCTACAATGGAAACCATGGAAACAATGGAAACAAGCCATGGAAACAAGGGAAGCAAACCATGGAAACAAACAATGGCAACAAGGGAAACAAACAATTGAAACAAGAGAAACAAGGGAAACAAACAATGGAAAGAATGGAAACAAGGGAAACAAACAATGGAAAGACGGGAAACAATGGAAACAAACAATGGAAACAAACTAAACAATGGAAACAAACAACGGAAACAACGGAAACAAGGGAAACAAACAATGGAAACAAACAATGGCAACAAGGGACACAAACAATGGAAACAAGCCATGGAAAGAAGGGAAACAAACCATGGAAACAAACAAGGGAAACAAGGGAAACAAACAATGGAAACAAGGGAAACAAGGGAAACAAACAATGGAAACAATGGAAACAAGGGAAACAAATAATGGAAGCAATGAAAACAAGGGAAACAAGGGAAACAAACAAGGGAAACAAGGGAAACAAGGGAAACGAACCATGGAAACAATGGAAACAAACCATTGAAACAATCCATGGAAACAAGGGAAAGAACGAAAATAAACAATGGAAACAACGGAAACCATGGAAACAAACCATGGAAGTAAACCATGGAAACAAACCATGGCAACAATGGAAACAAACAATGGCTACAATGGAAACCATGGAAACCATGGAAACAAGCCATGGAAACAAGGGAAAAAAACCATGGAAACAAACAATGGCAACAAGGGAAACAAACAATGGAAACAATGGAAACAAACAATTGAAACAAGAGAAACAATGGAAACAAACAATGGAAACAAACTAAACAATGGAAACAAACAACGGAAACAATGGAAACAAGGGAAACAAACAATGGAAACAAACATGGAAATAAAGAATGGAAACAAACCATGGAAACAAACCATGGCAACAATCGAAACAAAGAATGGATACAATGGAAAGCATGGAAACAACGGAAACAAACCATGGCAATAAACCATGGAAACAAGGGAAACAAACCATGGAAACAAGGGAAAACAAACCATGGAAACAAACAAGGGAAACAAACCATGGAAACAAACAAGGGAAACAAACCATGGAAACAAGGGAAACAAACAATGGAAACAATGGAAACAAGGGAAACAAACAATGGAAACAATGGAAATAAGGGAAACAAGGGAAACAAGGGAAAGAAAACAGGGAAACAAGGGAAACAAACAATGGAAACAAGGGAAACAAGGGAAACAAACAATGGAAACAAACTAAACAACGGAAAGAAACCATGGAAACAATGGAAACAAACCATTGGAAAAAACCATGGAAAGAAGGGAAAGAACGGAAACAAACCATGGAAACAACGGAAACAAGGGAAACCAACCATGGAAACAAACCATGGCAACAAACCATGGCAACAATGGAAACAAACAATGGATACAATGGATACCATGGAAAGAAGGGAAACAAACCATGGAAATAAACCATGGAAACAAGGGAAACAAGCCATGGAAACAAGGGAAACAAGCCATGGAAACAAGGGAAACAACGAAAACAAACCATGGAAACAAACAATGGAAACAATGGAAACAAACAATGGAAAGAAACAATGGAAACAATGGAAACAATGGAAACAATGGAACCAAACAATGGAAACAAACCATGGAAACAAGGGAACCAAACAATGGAAACAATGGAAACAAGGGAGCCAAACAATGGAAACAATGGAAACAAGGGAAACAAACAATGGAAACAATGGAAACAAGGGAAACAAGGGAAACAAGGGAAACAAGGGAAAGAAAACATGGAAACAAGGGAAACAAACAATGGAAACAAGGGAAACAAGGGAAACAAACAATGGAAACAAACTAAACAACGGAAAGAAACCATGGAAACAATGGAAACAAACCATTGGAAAAAACCATGGAAAGAAGGGAAAGAACGGAAACAAACCATGGAAACAACGGAAACAAGGGAAACCAACCATGGAAACAAACCATGGCAACAAACCATGGCAACAATGGAAACAAACAATGGATACAATGGATACCATGGAAAGAAGGGAAACAAACCATGGAAATAAACCATGGAAACAAGGGAAACAAGCCATGGAAACAAGGGAAACAAACAATGGAAACAAAGGAAACAACGAAAACAAACCATGGAAACAAACAGTGGAAACAATGGAAAGAAACAATGGAAAGAAACAATGGAAAGAAACAATGGAAACAATGGAAACAATGGAAACAATGGAAACAAACAATGGAAACAAAGGAAACAACGAAAACAAACCATGGAAACAAACAATGGAAACAATGGAAACAAACAATGGAAAGAAACAATGGAAACAATGGAAACAATGGAAAAAACGGAAACAATGGAAACAATGGAAACAAACAATGGAAACAAACCATGGAAACAAGGGAACCAAACAATGGAAACAATGGAAACAAGGGAAACAAACAATGGAAACAATGGAAAAAAGGGAAACAATGGAAACAAGGGAAAAAAACAATGGAAACAAACAATGGAAACAAACAATGCAAACAAGGGAAACAAACGATGGAAACAATGGAAACAATGGAAAAAACGGAAACAATGGAAAGAAACAATGGAAACAAGGGAAACAAACAATGAAAACAATGGAAACAAGGGAACCAAACAATGGAAACAATGGAAAAAAGGGAAACAATGGAAACAAGGGAAACAAACAATGGAAACAAACAATGCAAACAAGGGAAACAAACGATGGAAACAATGGAAACAAGGGAAACAATGGAAACCATGGAACAAACGGAAACAATGGAAAGAAACAATGGAAACAAGGGAAACAAACAATGGAAACAATGGAAACAAATGAAACAAACAATGGAAACAAATGAAACAAACAATGGAAACAAGGGAAACAATGGAAACAAACAATGGAAACAAACTAAAAAATGGAAACAAACCATGGAAACAATGGAAACAATGGAAACAAACAACGGAACCAACAGAAACCATGGAAACAAAACATGGAAACAAACCATGGAAACAAACTATGGAAACAAACCATGGGAACAAAGAAAACAAACAATGGCTACAATGGAAACCATGGAAACAATGGAAACAAGCCACGGAAACAAGGGAAACAAACCATGGTAACAAACAATGGCAACAAGGGAAACAAACAATGGCAACAAGGGAAACAAACAATTGAAACAAGAGAAAGAAGGGAAACAAACAATGGAAAGAATGGAAACAAGGGAAACAAACAATGGAAAGAAGGGAAACAATGGAAACAAACAATGGAAACAAACTAAACAATGGAAACAAACAATGGCAACAAGGGAAACAAACAATGGAAACAAGCCATGGAAAGAAGGGAAACAAACCATGGAAACAAACAAGGGAAACAAGGGAAACAAACAATGGAAACAACGGAAACAAGGGAAAGAAACAATGGAAACAAGGGAAACAAGGGAAACAAACAATGGAAACAAACTAAACAACGGAAAGAAACCATGGAAACAATGGAAACAAACCATTGGAAAAAACCATGGAAAGAAGGGAAAGAACGGAAACAAACCATGGAAACAACGGAAACAAGGGAAACCAACCATGGAAACAAACCATGGCAACAAACCATGGCAACAAACCATGGCAACAATGGAAACAAACAATGGATACAATGGATACCATGGAAAGAAGGGAAACAAACCATGGAAATAAACCATGGAAACAAGGGAAACAAGCCATGGAAACAAGGGAAACAAACAATGGAAACAAAGGAAACAACGAAAACAAACCATGGAAACAAACAGTGGAAACAATGGAAAGAAACAATGGAAAGAAACAATGGAAAGAAACAATGGAAACAATGGAAACAATGGAAACAATGGAAACAATGGAAACAAACAATGGAAACAAAGGAAACAACGAAAACAAACCATGGAAACAAACAATGGAAACAATGGAAACAAACAATGGAAAGAAACAATGGAAACAATGGAAACAATGGAAAAAACGGAAACAATGGAAACAATGGAAACAAACAATGGAAACAAACCATGGAAACAAGGGACCCAAACAATGGAAACAATGGAAACAAGGGAAACAAACAATGGAAACAATGGAAAAAAGGGAAAGAATGGAAACAAGGGAAACAAACAATGGAAACAAACAATGCAAACAAGGGAAACAAACGATGGAAACAATGGAAACAAGGGAAACAATGGAAACAATGGAAAAAACGGAAACAATGGAAAGAAACAATGGAAACAAGGGAAACAAACAATGGAAACAATGGAAACAAGGGAAACAAACAATGGAAACAATGGAAATAAGGGAAACAAGGGAAACAAGGGAAAGAAAACATGGAAACAAGGGAAACAAACAATGGAAACAAGGGAAACAAGGGAAACAAACAATGGAAACAAACTAAACAACGGAAAGAAACCATGGAAACAATGGAAACAAACCATTGGAAAAAACCATGGAAAGAAGGGAAAGAACGGAAACAAACCATGGAAACAACGGAAACAAGGGAAACCAACCATGGAAACAAACCATGGCAACAAACCATGGCAACAATGGAAACAAACAATGGATACAATGGATACCATGGAAAGAAGGGAAACAAACCATGGAAATAAACCATGGAAACAAGGGAAACAAGCCATGGAAACAAGGGAAACAAACAATGGAAACAAGGGAAACAACGAAAACAAACCATGGAAACAAACAATGGAAACAATGGAAACAAACAATGGAAAGAAACAATGGAAAGAAACAATGGAAACAATGGAAACAATGGAAACAATGGAAACAAACAATGGAAACAAAGGAAACAACGAAAACAAACCATGGAAACAAACAATGGAAACAATGGAAACAAACAATGGAAAGAAACAATGGAAACAATGGAAACAATGGAAAAAACGGAAACAATGGAAACAATGGAAACAAACAATGGAAACAAACCATGGAAACAAGGGAACCAAACAATGGAAACAATGGAAACAAGGGAAACAAACAATGGAAACAATGGAAAAAAGGGAAACAATGGAAACAAGGGAAACAAACAATGGAAACAATGGAAACAAGGGAAACAATGGAAACAATGGAAAAAACGGAAACAATGGAAAGAAACAATGGAAACAAGGGAAACAAACAATGGAAACAATGGAAACAAGGGAAACAAACAATGGAAACAATGGAAATAAGGGAAACAAGGGAAACAAGGGAAAGAAAACATGGAAACAAGGGAAACAAACAATGGAAACAAGGGAAACAAGGGAAACAAACAATGGAAACAAACTAAACAACGGAAAGAAACCATGGAAACAATGGAAACAAACCATTGGAAAAAACCATGGAAAGAAGGGAAAGAACGGAAACAAACCATGGAAACAACGGAAACAAGGGAAACCAACCATGGAAACAAACCATGGCAACAAACCATGGCAACAATGGAAACAAACAATGGATACAATGGATACCATGGAAAGAAGGGAAACAAACCATGGAAATAAACCATGGAAACAAGGGAAACAAGCCATGGAAACAAGGGAAACAAACAATGGAAACAAGGGAAACAACGAAAACAAACCATGGAAACAAACAATGGAAACAAGGGAAACAAGGGAAACAAACAAGGGAAACAAGGGAAACAACGGAAACGAACCATGGAAACAATGGAAACAAACCATTGAAACAATCCATGGAAACAAGGGAAAGAACGAAAATAAACAATGGAAACAACGGAAACCATGGAAACAAACCATGGAAGTAAACCATGGAAACAAACCATGGCAACAATGGAAACAAACAATGGCTACAATGGAAACCATGGAAACCATGGAAACAAGCCATGGAAACAAGGGAAAAAAACCATGGAAACAAACAATGGCAACAAGGGAAACAAACAATGGAAACAATGGAAACAAACAATTGAAACAAGAGAAACAATGGAAACAAACAATGGAAACAAACTAAACAATGGAAACAAACAACGGAAACAATGGAAACAAGGGAAACAAACAATGGAAACAAACATGGAAATAAAGAATGGAAACAAACCATGGAAACAAACCATGGCAACAATCGAAACAAAGAATGGATACAATGGAAAGCATGGAAACAACGGAAACAAACCATGGCAATAAACCATGGAAACAAGGGAAACAAACCATGGAAACAAGGGAAAACAAACCATGGAAACAAACAAGGGAAACAAACCATGGAAACAAACAAGGGAAACAAACCATGGAAACAAGGGAAACAAACAATGGAAACAATGGAAACAAGGGAAACAAACAATGGAAACAATGGAAATAAGGGAAACAAGGGAAACAAGGGAAAGAAAACAGGGAAACAAGGGAAACAAACAATGGAAACAAGGGAAACAAGGGAAACAAACAATGGAAACAAACTAAACAACGGAAAGAAACCATGGAAACAATGGAAACAAACCATTGGAAAAAACCATGGAAAGAAGGGAAAGAACGGAAACAAACCATGGAAACAACGGAAACAAGGGAAACCAACCATGGAAACAAACCATGGCAACAAACCATGGCAACAATGGAAACAAACAATGGATACAATGGATACCATGGAAAGAAGGGAAACAAACCATGGAAATAAACCATGGAAACAAGGGAAACAAGCCATGGAAACAAGGGAAACAAGCCATGGAAACAAGGGAAACAACGAAAACAAACCATGGAAACAAACAATGGAAACAATGGAAACAAACAATGGAAAGAAACAATGGAAACAATGGAAACAATGGAAACAATGGAACCAAACAATGGAAACAAACCATGGAAACAAGGGAACCAAACAATGGAAACAATGGAAACAAGGGAGCCAAACAATGGAAACAATGGAAACAAGGGAAACAAACAATGGAAACAATGGAAACAAGGGAAACAAGGGAAACAAGGGAAACAAGGGAAAGAAAACATGGAAACAAGGGAAACAAACAATGGAAACAAGGGAAACAAGGGAAACAAACAATGGAAACAAACTAAACAACGGAAAGAAACCATGGAAACAATGGAAACAAACCATTGGAAAAAACCATGGAAAGAAGGGAAAGAACGGAAACAAACCATGGAAACAACGGAAACAAGGGAAACCAACCATGGAAACAAACCATGGCAACAAACCATGGCAACAATGGAAACAAACAATGGATACAATGGATACCATGGAAAGAAGGGAAACAAACCATGGAAATAAACCATGGAAACAAGGGAAACAAGCCATGGAAACAAGGGAAACAAACAATGGAAACAAAGGAAACAACGAAAACAAACCATGGAAACAAACAGTGGAAACAATGGAAAGAAACAATGGAAAGAAACAATGGAAAGAAACAATGGAAACAATGGAAACAATGGAAACAATGGAAACAAACAATGGAAACAAAGGAAACAACGAAAACAAACCATGGAAACAAACAATGGAAACAATGGAAACAAACAATGGAAAGAAACAATGGAAACAATGGAAACAATGGAAAAAACGGAAACAATGGAAACAATGGAAACAAACAATGGAAACAAACCATGGAAACAAGGGAACCAAACAATGGAAACAATGGAAACAAGGGAAACAAACAATGGAAACAATGGAAAAAAGGGAAACAATGGAAACAAGGGAAAAAAACAATGGAAACAAACAATGGAAACAAACAATGCAAACAAGGGAAACAAACGATGGAAACAATGGAAACAATGGAAAAAACGGAAACAATGGAAAGAAACAATGGAAACAAGGGAAAGAAACAATGGAAACAATGGAAACAAGGGAACCAAACAATGGAAACAATGGAAAAAAGGGAAACAATGGAAACAAGGGAAACAAACAATGGAAACAAACAATGCAAACAAGGGAAACAAACGATGGAAACAATGGAAACAAGGGAAACAATGGAAACCATGGAACAAACGGAAACAATGGAAAGAAACAATGGAAACAAGGGAAACAAACAATGGAAACAATGGAAACAAATGAAACAAACAATGGAAACAAATGAAACAAACAATGGAAACAAGGGAAACAATGGAAACAAACAATGGAAACAAACTAAAAAATGGAAACAAACCATGGAAACAATGGAAACAATGGAAACAAACAACGGAACCAACAGAAACCATGGAAACAAAACATGGAAACAAACCATGGAAACAAACTATGGAAACAAACCATGGGAACAAAGAAAACAAACAATGGCTACAATGGAAACCATGGAAACAATGGAAACAAGCCACGGAAACAAGGGAAACAAACCATGGTAACAAACAATGGCAACAAGGGAAACAAACAATGGCAACAAGGGAAACAAACAATTGAAACAAGAGAAAGAAGGGAAACAAACAATGGAAAGAATGGAAACAAGGGAAACAAACAATGGAAAGAAGGGAAACAATGGAAACAAACAATGGAAACAAACTAAACAATGGAAACAAACAATGGCAACAAGGGAAACAAACAATGGAAACAAGCCATGGAAAGAAGGGAAACAAACCATGGAAACAAACAAGGGAAACAAGGGAAACAAACAATGGAAACAACGGAAACAAGGGAAAGAAACAATGGAAACAAGGGAAACAAGGGAAACAAACAATGGAAACAAACTAAACAACGGAAAGAAACCATGGAAACAATGGAAACAAACCATTGGAAAAAACCATGGAAAGAAGGGAAAGAACGGAAACAAACCATGGAAACAACGGAAACAAGGGAAACCAACCATGGAAACAAACCATGGCAACAAACCATGGCAACAAACCATGGCAACAATGGAAACAAACAATGGATACAATGGATACCATGGAAAGAAGGGAAACAAACCATGGAAATAAACCATGGAAACAAGGGAAACAAGCCATGGAAACAAGGGAAACAAACAATGGAAACAAAGGAAACAACGAAAACAAACCATGGAAACAAACAGTGGAAACAATGGAAAGAAACAATGGAAAGAAACAATGGAAAGAAACAATGGAAACAATGGAAACAATGGAAACAATGGAAACAATGGAAACAAACAATGGAAACAAAGGAAACAACGAAAACAAACCATGGAAACAAACAATGGAAACAATGGAAACAAGGGAAACAAACAATGGAAACAATGGAAAAAAGGGAAACAATGGAAACAAGGGAAACAAACAATGGAAACAAACAATGCAAACAAGGGAAACAAACGATGGAAACAATGGAAACAAGGGAAACAATGGAAACAATGGAAAAAACGGAAACAATGGAAAGAAACAATGGAAACAAGGGAAACAAACAATGGAAACAATGGAAACAAGGGAAACAAACAATGGAAACAATGGAAATAAGGGAAACAAGGGAAACAAGGGAAAGAAAACATGGAAACAAGGGAAACAAACAATGGAAACAAGGGAAACTAGGGAAACAAACAATGGAAACAAACTAAACAACGGAAAGAAACCATGGAAACAATGGAAACAAACCATTGGAAAAAACCATGGAAAGAAGGGAAAGAACGGAAACAAACCATGGAAACAACGGAAACAAGGGAAACCAACCATGGAAACAAACCATGGCAACAAACCATGGCAACAATGGAAACAAACAATGGATACAATGGATACCATGGAAAGAAGGGAAACAAACCATGGAAATAAACCATGGAAACAAGGGAAACAAGCCATGGAAACAAGGGAAACAAACAATGGAAACAAGGGAAACAACGAAAACAAACCATGGAAACAAACAATGGAAACAATGGAAACAAACAATGGAAAGAAACAATGGAAAGAAACAATGGAAACAATGGAAACAATGGAAACAATGGAAACAAACAATGGAAACAAAGGAAACAACGAAAACAAACCATGGAAACAAACAATGGAAACAATGGAAACAAACAATGGAAAGAAACAATGGAAACAATGGAAACAATGGAAAAAACGGAAACAATGGAAACAATGGAAACAAACAATGGAAACAAACCATGGAAACAAGGGAACCAAACAATGGAAACAATGGAAACAAGGGAAACAAACAATGGAAACAATGGAAAAAAGGGAAACAATGGAAACAAGGGAAACAAACAATGGAAACAATGGAAACAATGGAAAAAACGGAAACAATGGAAAGAAACAATGGAAACAAGGGAAACAAACAATGGAAACAATGGAAACAAGGGAAACAAACAATGGAAACAATGGAAATAAGGGAAACAAGGGAAACAAGGGAAAGAAAACATGGAAACAAGGGAAACAAACAATGGAAACAAGGGAAACAAGGGAAACAAACAATGGAAACAAACTAAACAACGGAAAGAAACCATGGAAACAATGGAAACAAACCATTGGAAAAAACCATGGAAAGAAGGGAAAGAACGGAAACAAACCATGGAAACAACGGAAACAAGGGAAACCAACCATGGAAACAAACCATGGCAACAAACCATGGCAACAATGGAAACAAACAATGGATACAATGGATACCATGGAAAGAAGGGAAACAAACCATGGAAATAAACCATGGAAACAAGGGAAACAAGCCATGGAAACAAGGGAAACAAACAATGGAAACAAAGGAAACAACGAAAACAAACCATGGAAACAAACAATGGAAACAATGGAAACAAACAATGGAAAGAAACAATGGAAACAAATGAAACAAACAATGGAAACAAATGAAACAAACAATGGAAACAAGGGAAACAATGGAAACAAACAATGGAAACAAACTAAAAAATGGAAACAAACCATGGAAACAATGGAAACAATGGAAACAAACAACGGAACCAACAGAAACCATGGAAACAAAACATGGAAACAAACCATGGAAACAAACTATGGAAACAAACCATGGGAACAAAGGAAACAAACAATAGCTACAATAGAAACCATGGAAACAATGGAAACAAGCCACGGAAACAAGGGAAACAAACCATGGTAACAAACAATGGCAACAAGGGAAACAAACAATGGCAACAAGGGAAACAAACAATTGAAACAAGAGAAAGAAGGGAAACAAACAATGGAAAGAATGGAAACAAGGGAAACAAACAATGGAAAGAAGGGAAACAATGGAAACAAACAATGGAAACAAACTAAACAATGGAAACAAACAATGGCAACAAGGGAAACAAACAATGGAAACAAGCCATGGAAAGAAGGGAAACAAACCATGGAAACAAACAAGGGAAACAAGGGAAACAAACAATGGAAACAACGGAAACAAGGGAAAGAAACAATGGAAACAAGGGAAACAAGGGAAACAAACAATGGAAACAAACTAAACAACGGAAAGAAACCATGGAAACAATGGAAACAAACCATTGGAAAAAACCATGGAAAGAAGGGAAAGAACGGAAACAAACCATGGAAACAACGGAAACAAGGGAAACCAACCATGGAAACAAACCATGGCAACAAACCATGGCAACAAACCATGGCAACAATGGAAACAAACAATGGATACAATGGATACCATGGAAAGAAGGGAAACAAACCATGGAAATAAACCATGGAAACAAGGGAAACAAGCCATGGAAACAAGGGAAACAAACAATGGAAACAAAGGAAACAACGAAAACAAACCATGGAAACAAACAGTGGAAACAATGGAAAGAAACAATGGAAAGAAACAATGGAAAGAAACAATGGAAACAATGGAAACAATGGAAACAATGGAAACAATGGAAACAAACAATGGAAACAAAGGAAACAACGAAAACAAACCATGGAAACAAACAATGGAAACAATGGAAACAAACAATGGAAAGAAACAATGGAAACAATGGAAACAATGGAAAAAACGGAAACAATGGAAACAATGGAAACAAACAATGGAAACAAACCATGGAAACAAGGGACCCAAACAATGGAAACAATGGAAACAAGGGAAACAAACAATGGAAACAATGGAAAAAAGGGAAACAATGGAAACAAGGGAAACAAACAATGGAAACAAACAATGCAAACAAGGGAAACAAACGATGGAAACAATGGAAACAAGGGAAACAATGGAAACAATGGAAAAAACGGAAACAATGGAAAGAAACAATGGAAACAAGGGAAACAAACAATGGAAACAATGGAAACAAGGGAAACAAACAATGGAAACAATGGAAATAAGGGAAACAAGGGAAACAAGGGAAAGAAAACATGGAAACAAGGGAAACAAACAATGGAAACAAGGGAAACAAGGGAAACAAACAATGGAAACAAACTAAACAACGGAAAGAAACCATGGAAACAATGGAAACAAACCATTGGAAAAAACCATGGAAAGAAGGGAAAGAACGGAAACAAACCATGGAAACAACGGAAACAAGGGAAACCAACCATGGAAACAAACCATGGCAACAAACCATGGCAACAATGGAAACAAACAATGGATACAATGGATACCATGGAAAGAAGGGAAACAAACCATGGAAATAAACCATGGAAACAAGGGAAACAAGCCATGGAAACAAGGGAAACAAACAATGGAAACAAGGGAAACAACGAAAACAAACCATGGAAACAAACAATGGAAACAATGGAAACAAACAATGGAAAGAAACAATGGAAAGAAACAATGGAAACAATGGAAACAATGGAAACAATGGAAACAAACAATGGAAACAAAGGAAACAACGAAAACAAACCATGGAAACAAACAATGGAAACAATGGAAACAAACAATGGAAAGAAACAATGGAAACAATGGAAACAATGGAAAAAACGGAAACAATGGAAACAATGGAAACAAACAATGGAAACAAACCATGGAAACAAGGGAACCAAACAATGGAAACAATGGAAACAAGGGAAACAAACAATGGAAACAATGGAAAAAAGGGAAACAATGGAAACAAGGGAAACAAACAATGGAAACAATGGAAACAAGGGAAACAATGGAAACAATGGAAAAAACGGAAACAATGGAAAGAAACAATGGAAACAAGGGAAACAAACAATGGAAACAATGGAAACAAGGGAAACAAACAATGGAAACAATGGAAATAAGGGAAACAAGGGAAACAAGGGAAAGAAAACATGGAAACAAGGGAAACAAACAATGGAAACAAGGGAAACAAGGGAAACAAACAATGGAAACAAACTAAACAACGGAAAGAAACCATGGAAACAATGGAAACAAACCATTGGAAAAAACCATGGAAAGAAGGGAAAGAACGGAAACAAACCATGGAAACAACGGAAACAAGGGAAACCAACCATGGAAACAAACCATGGCAACAAACCATGGCAACAATGGAAACAAACAATGGATACAATGGATACCATGGAAAGAAGGGAAACAAACCATGGAAATAAACCATGGAAACAAGGGAAACAAGCCATGGAAACAAGGGAAACAAACAATGGAAACAAGGGAAACAACGAAAACAAACCATGGAAACAAACAATGGAAACAAGGGAAACAAGGGAAACAAACAAGGGAAACAAGGGAAACAACGGAAACGAACCATGGAAACAATGGAAACAAACCATTGAAACAATCCATGGAAACAAGGGAAAGAACGAAAATAAACAATGGAAACAACGGAAACCATGGAAACAAACCATGGAAGTAAACCATGGAAACAAACCATGGCAACAATGGAAACAAACAATGGCTACAATGGAAACCATGGAAACCATGGAAACAAGCCATGGAAACAAGGGAAAAAAACCATGGAAACAAACAATGGAAACAAGGGAAACAAACAATGGAAACAATGGAAACAAACAATTGAAACAAGAGAAACAATGGAAACAAACAATGGAAACAAACTAAACAATGGAAACAAACAACGGAAACAATGGAAACAAGGGAAACAAACAATGGAAACAAACATGGAAATAAAGAATGGAAACAAACCATGGAAACAAACCATGGCAACAATCGAAACAAAGAAACAATGGAAACAATGGAAAAAACGGAAACAATGGAAACAATGGAAACAAACCATGGAAACAAGGGAACCAAACAATGGAAACAATGGAAACAAGGGAAACAAACAATGGAAACAATGGAAAAAAGGGAAACAATGGAAACAAGGGAAACAAACAATGGAAACAAACAATGCAAACAAGGGAAACAAACGATGGAAACAATGGAAACAATGGAAAAAACGGAAACAATGGAAAGAAACAATGGAAACAAGGGAAACAAACAATGGAAACAATGGAAACAAGGGAACCAAACAATGGAAACAATGGAAAAAAGGGAAACAATGGAAACAAGGGAAACAAACAATGGAAACAAACAATGCAAACAAGGGAAACAAACGATGGAAACAATGGAAACAAGGGAAACAATGGAAACCATGGAACAAACGGAAACAATGGAAAGAAACAATGGAAACAAGGGAAACAAACAATGGAAACAATGGAAACAAATGAAACAAACAATGGAAACAAATGAAACAAACAATGGAAACAAGGGAAACAATGGAAACAAACAATGGAAACAAACTAAAAAATGGAAACAAACCATGGAAACAATGGAAACAATGGAAACAAACAACGGAACCAACAGAAACCATGGAAACAAAACATGGAAACAAACCATGGAAACAAACTATGGAAACAAACCATGGGAACAAAGAAAACAAACAATGGCTACAATGGAAACCATGGAAACAATGGAAACAAGCCACGGAAACAAGGGAAACAAACCATGGTAACAAACAATGGCAACAAGGGAAACAAACAATGGCAACAAGGGAAACAAACAATTGAAACAAGAGAAACAAGGGAAACAAACAATGGAAAGAATGGAAACAATGGAAACAAACAATGGAAAGACGGGAAACAATGGAAACAAACAATGGAAACAAACTAAACAATGGAAACAAACAACGGAAACAACGGAAACAAGGGAAACAAACAATGGAAACAAACAATGGAAACAAGGGAAACAAACAATGGAAACAAGCCATGGAAAGAAGGGAAACAAACCATGGAAACAAACAAGGGAAACAAGGGAAACAAACAATGGAAACAATGGAAACAAGGGAAACAAACAATGGAAACAATGGAAACAAATGAAACAAACAATGGAAACAAATGAAACAAACAATGGAAACAAGGGAAACAATGGAAACAAAGAATGGAAACAAACTAAAAAATGGAAACAAACCATGGAAACAATGGAAACAATGGAAACAAACAACGGAACCAACAGAAACCATGGAAACAAAACATGGAAACAAACCATGGAAACAAACTATGGAAACAAACCATGGGAACAAAGGAAACAAACAATGGCTACAATGGAAACCATGGAAACAATGGAAACAAGCCATGGAAACAAGGGAAACAAACCATGGTAACAAACAATGGCAACAAGGGAAACAAACAATGGCAACAAGCCATGGAAAGAAGGGAAACAAACCATGGAAACAAACAAGGGAAACAAGGGAAACAAACAATGGAAACAATGGAAACAAGGGAAACAAACAATGGAAACAATGGAAACAAGGGAAACAAACAATGGAAGCAATGAAAACAAGGGAAACGGGAAACAAACAAGGGAAACAAGGGAAACAACGGAAACGAACCATGGAAACAATGGAAACAAACCATTGAAACAATCCATGGAAACAAGGGAAAGACCGAAAATAAACAATGGAAACAATGGAAACCATGGAAACAAACCATGGAAGTAAACCATGGAAACAAACCATGGCAACAATGGAAACAAAAAATGGCTACAATGGAAACCATGGAAACCATGGAAACAAGCCATGGAAACAAGGGAAAAAAACCATGGAAACAAACAATGGAAACAATGGAAACAAACAATTGAAACAAGAGAAACAATGGAAACAAACAATGGAAACAAAGGAAACAACGAAAACAAACCATGGAAACAAACAATGGAAACAATGGAAACAAACAATGGAAAGAAACAATGGAAACAATGGAAACAATGGAAAAAACGGAAAAAACGGAAACAATGGAAACAATGGAAACAAACAATGGAAACAAACCATGGAAACAAGGGAACCAAACAATGGAAACAATGGAAACAAGGGAAACAAACAATGGAAACAATGGAAAAAAGGGAAACAATGGAAACAAGGGAAACAAACAATGGAAACAAACAATGCAAACAAGGGAAACAAACGATGGAAACAATGGAAACAAGGGAAAAAATGGAAACTGGAAAAAACGGAAACAATGGAAAGAAACAATGGAAACAAGGGAAACAAACAATGGAAACAATGGAAACAAGGGAAACAAACAATGGAAACAATGGAAATAAGGGAAACAAGGGAAACAAGGGAAAGAAAACATGGAAACAAGGGAAACAAACAATGGAAACAAGGGAAACAAGGGAAACAAACAATGGTAACAAGGGAAACAAGGGAAACAAACCGTGGAAACAAGAGAAATAAACAATGGAAACCAGGGAAACAAGGGAAACGAACCATGGAAACAATGGAAATAAACCATTGAAACAATCCACGGAAACAAGGGAAAGAACGAAAATAAACAATGGAAACAACGGAAACCATGGAAACAAACCATGGAAGTAAACCATGGAAACAAACCATGGCAACAATGGAAACAAACAATGGCTACAATGGAAACCATGGAAACAATGGAAACAAGCCATGGAAACAAGGGAAACCAACCATGGAAACAAACAATGGCAACAAGGGAAACAAACAATGGCAACAAGGGAAACAAACAATTGAAACAAGAGAAACAAGGGAAACAAACAATGGAAAGAATGGAAACAAGGGAAACAAACAATCGAAAGAAGGGAAACAATGGAAACAAACAATGGAAACAAACTAAACAATGGAAACAAACAACGGAAACAACGGAAACAAGGGAAACAAACAATGGAAACAAACAATGGCAACAAGGGAAACAAACAATGGAAACAAGCCATGGAAAAAAGGGAAACAAACCATGGAAACAAACAAGGGAAACAAAGCATGGAAACAAGGGAAACAAACAATGGAAACAATGGAAACAAGGGAAACAAGGGAAACAAGGGAAAGAAAACATGGAAACAAGGGAAACAAACAATGGAAACAAGGGAAACAAGGGAAACAAACAATGGAAACAAACTAAACAACGGAAAGAAACCATGGAAACAATGGAAACAAACCATTGGAAAAAACCATGGAAAGAAGGGAAAGAACGGAAACAAACCATGGAAACAACGGAAACAAGGGAAACCAACCATGGAAACAAACCATGGCAACAAACCATGGCAACAATGGAAACAAACAATGGATACAATGGATACCATGGAAAGAAGGGAAACAAACCATGGAAATAAACCATGGAAACAAGGGAAACAAGCCATGGAAACAAGGGAAACAAACAATGGAAACAAAGGAAACAACGAAAACAAACCATGGAAACAAACAATGGAAACAATGGAAACAAACAATGGAAACAAACAATGGAAAGAAACAATGGAAACAATGGAAACAATGGAAACAATGGAAACAAACAATGGAAACAAAGGAAACAACGAAAACAAACCATGGAAACAAACAATGGAAACAATGGAAACAAACAATGGAAAGAAACAATGGAAACAAGGGAAACAATGGAAAAAACGGAAACAATGGAAACAATGGAAACAAACAATGGAAACAAACCATGGAAACAAGGGAACCAAACAATGGAAACAATGGAAACAAGGGAAACAAACAATGGAAACAATGGAAAAAAGGGAAACAATGGAAACAAGGGAAACAAACAATGGAAACAAACAATGCAAACAAGGGAAACAAACGATGGAAACAATGGAAACAAGGGAAACAATGGAAACAATGGAAAAAACGGAAACAATGGAAAGAAACAATGGAAACAAGGGAAACAAACAATGGAAACAATGGAAACAAGGGAAACAAACAATGGAAACAATGGAAATAAGGGAAAGAAGGGAAACAAGGGAAAGAAAACATGGAAACAAGGGAAACAAACAATGGAAACAAGGGAAACTAGGGAAACAAACAATGGAAACAAACTAAACAACGGAAAGAAACCATGGAAACAATGGAAACAAACCATTGGAAAAAACCATGGAAAGAAGGGAAAGAACGGAAACAAACCATGGAAACAACGGAAACAAGGGAAACCAACCATGGAAACAAACCATGGCAACAAACCATGGCAACAATGGAAACAAACAATGGATACAATGGATACCATGGAAAGAAGGGAAACAAACCATGGAAATAAACCATGGAAACAAGGGAAACAAGCCATGGAAACAAGGGAAACAAACAATGGAAACAAGGGAAACAACGAAAACAAACCATGGAAACAAACAATGGAAACAATGGAAAAAAACAATGGAAAGAAACAATGGAAACAATGGAAAAAAAAAATGGAAAGAAACAATGGAAACAATGGAAACAATGGAAACAAGGGAAACAAACAATGGAAACAAACCATGGAAACAAGGGAACCAAACAATGGAAACAATGGAAACAAGGGAACCAAACAATGGAAACAATGGAAACAAGGGAAACAAACAATGGAAACAATGGAAAAAAGGGAAACAATGGCAACAATGGAAGAAACGGAAACAAGGGAAACAAACAATGGTAACAAGGGAAACAAACAATGAAAGCAATGGAAACAAGGGAAACAAACCATGGAAACAAGGGAAACAATGGAAACAAAGAATGGAAGCAAACTAAAAAATGGAAACAAACCATGGAAACAATGGAAACAAACAACGGAACCAACAGAAACCATGGAAACAAAACATGGAAACAAAACATGGAAACAAACTATGGAAACAAACCATGGCAACAAAGGAAACAAACAATGGATACAATGGAAACCATGGAAACAAGGGAAACAAACCATGGAAAGGAGGGAAACAAACAATGGAAACAAACCATGGAAACAAGGGGAAAAAAAACAATGAAAACAAACAAGGGAAACAAACAAAGGAAACAAGGGAAACAACGAAAACAAACCATGGAAACAAACAATGCAAACAAGGGAAACAAACAATGGAAACAATGGAAACAAGGGAAACAAACAATGGAAACAAACAATGCAAACAAGGGAAACAAACGATGGAAACAATGGAAACAAGGGAAACAATGGAAACAATGGAAACAAGGGAAACAATGGAAAAAACGGAAACAATGGAAAGAAACAATGGAAACAAGGGAAACAAACAATGGAAACAAATGAAACAAACAATGGAAACAAATGAAACAAACAATGGAAACAAGGGAAACAATGGTAGAAAACAATGGAAACAAACTAAAAAATGGAAACAAACCATGGAAACAATGGAAACAACGGAAACAAACAACGGAACCAACAGAAACCATGGAAACAAAACATGGAAACAAACCATGGAAACAAACTATGGAAACAAACCATGGCAACAAAGGAAACAAACAATGGTTACAATGGAAACCATGGAAACAAGGGAAACAAACAAGGGAAACAAGGGAAACAAACAATGGAAACAATGGAAACAATGGAAAAAGGCGAAACAATGGAAAGAAGGGAAACAAACAATGGAAACAAACCATGGAAAGAAGGGAACCAAACAATGGAAACAATGGAAACAAGGGAAACAAACAATGGTAACAAGGGAAACAAGGGAAACAAACAATGGAAACAAGCCATGGAAAGAAGGGAAACAAACCATGGAAACAAACAACGGAAACAAGGGAAACAAACAATGGAAACAATGGAAACAAGGGAAACAAACAATGGAAACAAGCCATGGAAAGAAGGGAAACAAACCATGGAAACAAACAAGGGAAACAAGGGAAACAAACAATGGAAGCAATGAAAACAAGGGAAACAAGGGAAACAAACAAGGGAAACAAGGGAAACAAGGGAAACGAACCATGGAAACAATGGAAACAAACCATTGAAACAATCCATGGAAACAAGGGAAAGAACGAAAATAAACAATGGAAACAACGGAAACCATGGAAACAAACCATGGAAGTAAACCATGGAAACAAACCATGGCAACAATGGAAACAAACAATGGCTACAATGGAAACCATGGAAACAAGGGAAACAAACCATGGAAACGAGGGAAACAAACAATGGAAACAAACCATGGAAACAAGGGGAAAAAAAACAATGAAAACCAACAAGGGAAACAAACAAAGGAAACAAGGGAAAGAACGAAAACAAACCATGGAAACAAACAATGCAAACAAGGGAAACAAACAATGGAAACAATGGAAACAAGGGAAACAAACAATGGAAACAAACAATGCAAACAAGGGAAACAAACGATGGAAACAATGGAAACAAGGGAAACAATGGAAACAATGGAAACAAGGGAAACAATGGAAACCATGGAAAAAACGGAAACAATGGAAAGAAACAATGGAAACAAGGGAAACAAACAATGGAAACAATGGAAACAAATGAAACAAACAATGGAAACAAATGAAACAAACAATGGAAACAAGGGAAACAATGGAAACAAACAATGGAAACAAACTAAAAAATGGAAACAAACCATGGAAACAATGGAAACAATGGAAACAAACAACGGAACCAACAGAAACCATGGAAACAAAACATGGAAACAAACCATGGAAACAAACTATGGAAACAAACCATGGGAACAAAGAAAACAAACAATGGCTACAATGGAAACCATGGAAACAATGAAAACAAGCCACGGAAACAAGGGAAACAAACCATGGTAACAAACAATGGCAACAAGGTAAACAAACAATGGCAACAAGGGAAACAAACAATTGAAACAAGAGAAAGAAGGGAAACAAACAATGGAAAGAATGGAAACAAGGGAAACAAACAATGGAAAGAAGGGAAACAATGGAAACAAACAATGGAAACAAACTAAACAATGGAAACAAACAACGGAAACAACGGAAACAAGGGAAACAAACAATGGAAACAAACAATGGAAACAAGGGAAACAAACAATGGAAACAAGCCATGGAAAGAAGGGAAACAAACCATGGAAACAAACAAGGGAAACAAGGGAAACAAACAATGGAAACAACGGAAACAAGGGAAAGAAACAATGGAAACAAGGGAAACAAGGGAAACAAACAATGGAAACAAACTAAACAACGGAAAGAAACCATGGAAACAATGGAAACAAACCATTGGAAAAAACCATGGAAAGAAGGGAAAGAACGGAAACAAACCATGGAAACAACGGAAACAAGGGAAACCAACCATGGAAACAAACCATGGCAACAAACCATGGCAACAATGGAAACAAACAATGGATACAATGGATACCATGGAAAGAAGGGAAACAAACCATGGAAATAAACCATGGAAACAAGGGAAACAAGCCATGGAAACAAGGGAAACAAACCATGGAAACAAACAATGGCAACAATGGAAACCATGGAAACAATGGAAACAAGCCATGGAAACAAGGGAAACAAACCATGGTAACAAACAATGGCAACAAGGGAAACAAACAATGGCAACAAGGGAAACAAACAATTGAAACAAGAGAAACAAGGGAAACAAACAATGGAAAGAATGGAAACAAGGGAAACAAACAATGGAAAGACGGGAAACAATGGAAACAAACAATGGAAACAAACTAAACAATGGAAACAAACAACGGAAACAACGGAAACAAGGGAAACAAACAATGGAAACAAACAATGGAAACAAGGGAAACAAACAATGGAAACAAGCCATGGAAAGAAGGGAAACAAACCATGGAAACAAACAAGGGAAACAAGGGAAACAAACAATGGAAACAATGGAAACAAGGGAAACAAACAATGGAAACAATGGAAACAAATGAAACAAACAATGGAAACAAATGAAACAAACAATGGAAACAAGGGAAACAATGGAAACAAAGAATGGAAACAAACTAAAAAATGGAAACAAACCATGGAAACAATGGAAACAATGGAAACAAACAACGGAACCAACAGAAACCATGGAAACAAAACATGGAAACAAACCATGGAAACAAACTATGGAAACAAACCATGGGAACAAAGGAAACAAACAATAGCTACAATAGAAACCATGGAAACAATGGAAACAAGCCATGGAAACAAGGGAAACAAACCATGGTAACAAACAATGGCAACAAGGGAAACAAACAATGGCAACAAGCCATGGAAAGAAGGGAAACAAACCATGGAAACAAACAAGGGAAACAAGGGAAACAAACAATGGAAACAATGGAAACAAGGGAAACAAACAATGGAAACAATGGAAACAAGGGAAACAAACAATGGAAGCAATGAAAACAAGGGAAACGGGAAACAAACAAGGGAAACAAGGGAAACAACGGAAACGAACCATGGAAACAATGGAAACAAACCATTGAAACAATCCATGGAAACAAGGGAAAGACCGAAAATAAACAATGGAAACAATGGAAACCATGGAAACAAACCATGGAAGTAAACCATGGAAACAAACGATGGCAACAATGGAAACAAAAAATGGCTACAATGGAAACCATGGAAACCATGGAAACAAGCCATGGAAACAAGGGAAAAAAACCATGGAAACAAACAATGGAAACAATGGAAACAAACAATTGAAACAAGAGAAACAATGGAAACAAACAATGGAAACAAAGGAAACAACGAAAACAAACCATGGAAACAAACAATGGAAACAATGGAAACAAACAATGGAAAGAAACAATGGAAACAATGGAAACAATGGAAAAAACGGAAAAAACGGAAACAATGGAAACAATGGAAACAAACAATGGAAACAAACCATGGAAACAAGGGAACCAAACAATGGAAACAATGGAAACAAGGGAAACAAACAATGGAAACAATGGAAAAAAGGGAAACAATGGAAACAAGGGAAACAAACAATGGAAACAAACAATGCAAACAAGGGAAACAAACGATGGAAACAATGGAAACAAGGGAAACAATGGAAACTGGAAAAAACGGAAACAATGGAAAGAAACAATGGAAACAAGGGAAACAAACAATGGAAACAATGGAAACAAGGGAAACAAACAATGGAAACAATGGAAATAAGGGAAACAAGGGAAACAAGGGAAAGAAAACATGGAAACAAGGGAAACAAACAATGGAAACAAGGGAAACAAGGGAAACAAACAATGGTAACAAGGGAAACAAGGGAAACAAACCGTGGAAACAAGAGAAATAAACAATGGAAACCAGGGAAACAAGGGAAACGAACCATGGAAACAATGGAAATAAACCATTGAAACAATCCACGGAAACAAGGGAAAGAACGAAAATAAACAATGGAAACAACGGAAACCATGGAAACAAACCATGGAAGTAAACCATGGAAACAAACCATGGCAACAATGGAAACAAACAATGGCTACAATGGAAACCATGGAAACAATGGAAACAAGCCATGGAAACAAGGGAAACCAACCATGGAAACAAACAATGGCAACAAGAAAAACAAACAATGGCAACAAGGGAAACAAACAATTGAAACAAGAGAAACAAGGGAAACAAACAATGGAAAGAATGGAAACAAGGGAAACAAACAATGGAAAGAAGGGAAACAATGGAAACAAACAATGGAAACAAACTAAACAATGGAAACAAACAACGGAAACAACGCAAACAAGGGAAACAAACAATGGAAACAAACAATGGCAACAAGGGAAACAAACAATGGAAACAAGCCATGGAAAGAAGGGAAACAAACCATGGAAACAAACAAGGGAAACAAAGCATGGAAACAAGGGAAACAAACAATGGAAACAATGGAAACAAGGGAAACAAGGGAAACAAGGGAAAGAAAACATGGAAACAAGGGAAACAAACAATGGAAACAAGGGAAACAAGGGAAACAAACAATGGAAACAAACTAAACAACGGAAAGAAACCATGGAAACAATGGAAACAAACCATTGGAAAAAACCATGGAAAGAAGGGAAAGAACGGAAACAAACCATGGAAACAACGGAAACAAGGGAAACCAACCATGGAAACAAACCATGGCAACAAACCATGGCAACAATGGAAACAAACAATGGATACAATGGATACCATGGAAAGAAGGGAAACAAACCATGGAAATAAACCATGGAAACAAGGGAAACAAGCCATGGAAACAAGGGAAACAAACAATGGAAACAAAGGAAACAACGAAAACAAACCATGGAAACAAACAATGGAAACAATGGAAACAAACAATGGAAACAAACAATGGAAAGAAACAATGGAAACAATGGAAACAATGGAAACAATGGAAACAAACAATGGAAACAAAGGAAACAACGAAAACAAACCATGGAAACAAACAATGGAAACAATGGAAACAAACAATGGAAAGAAACAATGGAAACAAGGGAAACAATGGAAAAAACGGAAACAATGGAAACAATGGAAACAAACAATGGAAACAAACCATGGAAACAAGGGAACCAAACAATGGAAACAATGGAAACAAGGGAAACAAACAATGGAAACAATGGAAAAAAGGGAAACAATGGAAACAAGGGAAACAAACAATGGAAACAAACAATGCAAACAAGGGAAACAAACGATGGAAACAATGGAAACAAGGGAAACAATGGAAACAATGGAAAAAACGGAAACAATGGAAAGAAACAATGGAAACAAGGGAAACAAACAATGGAAACAATGGAAACAAGGGAAACAAACAATGGAAACAATGGAAATAAGGGAAAGAAGGGAAACAAGGGAAAGAAAACATGGAAACAAGGGAAACAAACAATGGAAACAAGGGAAACAAGGGAAACAAACAATGGAAACAAACTAAACAACGGAAAGAAACCATGGAAACAATGGAAACAAACCATTGGAAAAAACCATGGAAAGAAGGGAAAGAACGGAAACAAACCATGGAAACAACGGAAACAAGGGAAACCAACCATGGAAACAAACCATGGCAACAAACCATGGCAACAATGGAAACAAACAATGGATACAATGGATACCATGGAAAGAAGGGAAACAAACCATGGAAATAAACCATGGAAACAAGGGAAACAAGCCATGGAAACAAGGGAAACAAACAATGGAAACAAGGGAAACAACGAAAACAAACCATGGAAACAAACAATGGAAACAATGGAAAAAAACAATGGAAAGAAACAATGGAAACAATGGAAAAAAAAAATGGAAAGAAACAATGGAAACAATGGAAACAATGGAAACAAGGGAAACAAACAATGGAAACAAACCATGGAAACAAGGGAACCAAACAATGGAAACAATGGAAACAAGGGAACCAAACAATGGAAACAATGGAAACAAGGGAAACAAACAATGGAAACAATGGAAAAAAGGGAAACAATGGCAACAATGGAAGAAACGGAAACAAGGGAAACAAACAATGGTAACAAGGGAAACAAACAATGAAAGCAATGGAAACAAGGGAAACAAACCATGGAAACAAGGGAAACAATGGAAACAAAGAATGGAAGCAAACTAAAAAATGGAAACAAACCATGGAAACAATGGAAACAAACAACGGAACCAACAGAAACCATGGAAACAAAACATGGAAACAAAACATGGAAACAAACTATGGAAACAAACCATGGCAACAAAGGAAACAAACAATGGATACAATGGAAACCATGGAAACAAGGGAAACAAACCATGGAAAGGAGGGAAACAAACAATGGAAACAAACCATGGAAACAAGGGGAAAAAAAACAATGAAAACAAACAAGGGAAACAAACAAAGGAAACAAGGGAAACAACGAAAACAAACCATGGAAACAAACAATGCAAACAAGGGAAACAAACAATGGAAACAATGGAAACAAGGGAAACAAACAATGGAAACAAACAATGCAAACAAGGGAAACAAACGATGGAAACAATGGAAACAAGGGAAACAATGGAAACAATGGAAACAAGGGAAACAATGGAAAAAACGGAAACAATGGAAAGAAACAATGGAAACAAGGGAAACAAACAATGGAAACAAATGAAACAAACAATGGAAACAAATGAAACAAACAATGGAAACAAGGGAAACAATGGTAGAAAACAATGGAAACAAACTAAAAAATGGAAACAAACCATGGAAACAATGGAAACAACGGAAACAAACAACGGAACCAACAGAAACCATGGAAACAAAACATGGAAACAAACCATGGAAACAAACTATGGAAACAAACCATGGCAACAAAGGAAACAAACAATGGTTACAATGGAAACCATGGAAACAAGGGAAACAAACAAGGGAAACAAGGGAAACAAACAATGGAAACAATGGAAACAATGGAAAAAGGCGAAACAATGGAAAGAAGGGAAACAAACAATGGAAACAAACCATGGAAAGAAGGGAACCAAACAATGGAAACAATGGAAACAAGGGAAACAAACAATGGTAACAAGGGAAACAAGGGAAACAAACAATGGAAACAAGCCATGGAAAGAAGGGAAACAAACCATGGAAACAAACAACGGAAACAAGGGAAACAAACAATGGAAACAATGGAAACAAGGGAAACAAACAATGGAAACAAGCCATGGAAAGAAGGGAAACAAACCATGGAAACAAACAAGGGAAACAAGGGAAACAAACAATGGAAGCAATGAAAACAAGGGAAACAAGGGAAACAAACAAGGGAAACAAGGGAAACAAGGGAAACGAACCATGGAAACAATGGAAACAAACCATTGAAACAATCCATGGAAACAAGGGAAAGAACGAAAATAAACAATGGAAACAACGGAAACCATGGAAACAAACCATGGAAGTAAACCATGGAAACAAACCATGGCAACAATGGAAACAAACAATGGCTACAATGGAAACCATGGAAACAAGGGAAACAAACCATGGAAACGAGGGAAACAAACAATGGAAACAAACCATGGAAACAAGGGGAAAAAAAACAATGAAAACCAACAAGGGAAACAAACAAAGGAAACAAGGGAAAGAACGAAAACAAACCATGGAAACAAACAATGCAAACAAGGGAAACAAACAATGGAAACAATGGAAACAAGGGAAACAAACAATGGAAACAAACAATGCAAACAAGGGAAACAAACGATGGAAACAATGGAAACAAGGGAAACAATGGAAACAATGGAAACAAGGGAAACAATGGAAACCATGGAAAAAACGGAAACAATGGAAAGAAACAATGGAAACAAGGGAAACAAACAATGGAAACAATGGAAACAAATGAAACAAACAATGGAAACAAATGAAACAAACAATGGAAACAAGGGAAACAATGGAAACAAACAATGGAAACAAACTAAAAAATGGAAACAAACCATGGAAACAATGGAAACAATGGAAACAAACAACGGAACCAACAGAAACCATGGAAACAAAACATGGAAACAAACCATGGAAACAAACTATGGAAACAAACCATGGGAACAAAGAAAACAAACAATGGCTACAATGGAAACCATGGAAACAATGAAAACAAGCCACGGAAACAAGGGAAACAAACCATGGTAACAAACAATGGCAACAAGGTAAACAAACAATGGCAACAAGGGAAACAAACAATTGAAACAAGAGAAAGAAGGGAAACAAACAATGGAAAGAATGGAAACAAGGGAAACAAACAATGGAAAGAAGGGAAACAATGGAAACAAACAATGGAAACAAACTAAACAATGGAAACAAACAACGGAAACAACGGAAACAAGGGAAACAAACAATGGAAACAAACAATGGAAACAAGGGAAACAAACAATGGAAACAAGCCATGGAAAGAAGGGAAACAAACCATGGAAACAAACAAGGGAAACAAGGGAAACAAACAATGGAAACAACGGAAACAAGGGAAAGAAACAATGGAAACAAGGGAAACAAGGGAAACAAACAATGGAAACAAACTAAACAACGGAAAGAAACCATGGAAACAATGGAAACAAACCATTGGAAAAAACCATGGAAAGAAGGGAAAGAACGGAAACAAACCATGGAAACAACGGAAACAAGGGAAACCAACCATGGAAACAAACCATGGCAACAAACCATGGCAACAATGGAAACAAACAATGGATACAATGGATACCATGGAAAGAAGGGAAACAAACCATGGAAATAAACCATGGAAACAAGGGAAACAAGCCATGGAAACAAGGGAAACAAACCATGGAAACAAACAATGGCAACAATGGAAACCATGGAAACAATGGAAACAAGCCATGGAAACAAGGGAAACAAACCATGATAACAAACAATGGCAACAAGGGAAACAAACAATGGCAACAAGGGAAACAAACAATTGAAACAAGAGAAACAAGGGAAACAAACAATGGAAAGAATGGAAACAAGGGAAACAAACAATGGAAAGACGGGAAACAATGGAAACAAACAATGGAAACAAACTAAACAATGGAAACAAACAACGGAAACAACGGAAACAAGGGAAACAAACAATGGAAACAAACAATGGAAACAAGGGAAACAAACAATGGAAACAAGCCATGGAAAGAAGGGAAACAAACCATGGAAACAAACAAGGGAAACAAGGGAAACAAACAATGGAAACAATGGAAACAAGGGAAACAAACAATGGAAACAATGGAAACAAATGAAACAAACAATGGAAACAAATGAAACAAACAATGGAAACAAGGGAAACAATGGAAACAAAGAATGGAAACAAACTAAAAAATGGAAACAAACCATGGAAACAATGGAAACAATGGAAACAAACAACGGAACCAACAGAAACCATGGAAACAAAACATGGAAACAAACCATGGAAACAAACTATGGAAACAAACCATGGGAACAAAGGAAACAAACAATAGCTACAATAGAAACCATGGAAACAATGGAAACAAGCCATGGAAACAAGGGAAACAAACCATGGTAACAAACAATGGCAACAAGGGAAACAAACAATGGCAACAAGCCATGGAAAGAAGGGAAACAAACCATGGAAACAAACAAGGGAAACAAGGGAAACAAACAATGGAAACAATGGAAACAAGGGAAACAAACAATGGAAACAATGGAAACAAGGGAAACAAACAATGGAAGCAATGAAAACAAGGGAAACGGGAAACAAACAAGGGAAACAAGGGAAACAACGGAAACGAACCATGGAAACAATGGAAACAAACCATTGAAACAATCCATGGAAACAAGGGAAAGACCGAAAATAAACAATGGAAACAATGGAAACCATGGAAACAAACCATGGAAGTAAACCATGGAAACAAACGATGGCAACAATGGAAACAAAAAATGGCTACAATGGAAACCATGGAAACCATGGAAACAAGCCATGGAAACAAGGGAAAAAAACCATGGAAACAAACAATGGAAACAATGGAAACAAACAATTGAAACAAGAGAAACAATGGAAACAAACAATGGAAACAAAGGAAACAACGAAAACAAACCATGGAAACAAACAATGGAAACAATGGAAACAAACAATGGAAAGAAACAATGGAAACAATGGAAACAATGGAAAAAACGGAAAAAACGGAAACAATGGAAACAATGGAAACAAACAATGGAAACAAACCATGGAAACAAGGGAACCAAACAATGGAAACAATGGAAACAAGGGAAACAAACAATGGAAACAATGGAAAAAAGGGAAACAATGGAAACAAGGGAAACAAACAATGGAAACAAACAATGCAAACAAGGGAAACAAACGATGGAAACAATGGAAACAAGGGAAACAATGGAAACTGGAAAAAACGGAAACAATGGAAAGAAACAATGGAAACAAGGGAAACAAACAATGGAAACAATGGAAACAAGGGAAACAAACAATGGAAACAATGGAAATAAGGGAAACAAGGGAAACAAGGGAAAGAAAACATGGAAACAAGGGAAACAAACAATGGAAACAAGGGAAACAAGGGAAACAAACAATGGTAACAAGGGAAACAAGGGAAACTAACCGTGGAAACAAGAGAAATAAACAATGGAAACCAGGGAAACAAGGGAAACGAACCATGGAAACAATGGAAATAAACCATTGAAACAATCCACGGAAACAAGGGAAAGAACGAAAATAAACAATGGAAACAACGGAAACCATGGAAACAAACCATGGAAGTAAACCATGGAAACAAACCATGGCAACAATGGAAACAAACAATGGCTACAATGGAAACCATGGAAACAATGGAAACAAGCCATGGAAACAAGGGAAACCAACCATGGAAACAAACAATGGCAACAAGAAAAACAAACAATGGCAACAAGGGAAACAAACAATTGAAACAAGAGAAACAAGGGAAACAAACAATGGAAAGAATGGAAACAAGGGAAACAAACAATGGAAAGAAGGGAAACAATGGAAACAAACAATGGAAACAAACTAAACAATGGAAACAAACAACGGAAACAACGGAAACAAGGGAAACAAACAATGGAAACAAACAATGGCAACAAGGGAAACAAACAATGGAAACAAGCCATGGAAAGAAGGGAAACAAACCATGGAAACAAACAAGGGAAACAAAGCATGGAAACAAGGGAAACAAACAATGGAAACAATGGAAACAAGGGAAACAAGGGAAACAAGGGAAAGAAAACATGGAAACAAGGGAAACAAACAATGGAAACAAGGGAAACAAGGGAAACAAACAATGGAAACAAACTAAACAACGGAAAGAAACCATGGAAACAATGGAAACAAACCATTGGAAAAAACCATGGAAAGAAGGGAAAGAACGGAAACAAACCATGGAAACAACGGAAACAAGGGAAACCAACCATGGAAACAAACCATGGCAACAAACCATGGCAACAATGGAAACAAACAATGGATACAATGGATACCATGGAAAGAAGGGAAACAAACCATGGAAATAAACCATGGAAACAAGGGAAACAAGCCATGGAAACAAGGGAAACAAACAATGGAAACAAAGGAAACAACGAAAACAAACCATGGAAACAAACAATGGAAACAATGGAAACAAACAATGGAAACAAACAATGGAAAGAAACAATGGAAACAATGGAAACAATGGAAACAATGGAAACAAACAATGGAAACAAAGGAAACAACGAAAACAAACCATGGAAACAAACAATGGAAACAATGGAAACAAACAATGGAAAGAAACAATGGAAACAAGGGAAACAATGGAAAAAACGGAAACAATGGAAACAATGGAAACAAACAATGGAAACAAACCATGGAAACAAGGGAACCAAACAATGGAAACAATGGAAACAAGGGAAACAAACAATGGAAACAATGGAAAAAAGGGAAACAATGGAAACAAGGGAAACAAACAATGGAAACAAACAATGCAAACAAGGGAAACAAACGATGGAAACAATGGAAACAAGGGAAACAATGGAAACAATGGAAAAAACGGAAACAATGGAAAGAAACAATGGAAACAAGGGAAACAAACAATGGAAACAATGGAAACAAGGGAAACAAACAATGGAAACAATGGAAATAAGGGAAACAAGGGAAACAAGGGAAAGAAAACATGGAAACAAGGGAAACAAACAATGGAAACAAGGGAAACTAGGGAAACAAACAATGGAAACAAACTAAACAACGGAAAGAAACCATGGAAACAATGGAAACAAACCATTGGAAAAAACCATGGAAAGAAGGGAAAGAACGGAAACAAACCATGGAAACAACGGAAACAAGGGAAACCAACCATGGAAACAAACCATGGCAACAAACCATGGCAACAATGGAAACAAACAATGGATACAATGGATACCATGGAAAGAAGGGAAACAAACCATGGAAATAAACCATGGAAACAAGGGAAACAAGCCATGGAAACAAGGGAAACAAACAATGGAAACAAGGGAAACAACGAAAACAAACCATGGAAACAAACAATGGAAACAATGGAAAAAAACAATGGAAAGAAACAATGGAAACAATGGAAAAAAAAAATGGAAAGAAACAATGGAAACAATGGAAACAATGGAAACAAGGGAAACAAACAATGGAAACAAACCATGGAAACAAGGGAACCAAACAATGGAAACAATGGAAACAAGGGAACCAAACAATGGAAACAATGGAAACAAGGGAAACAAACAATGGAAACAATGGAAAAAAGGGAAACAATGGCAACAATGGAAGAAACGGAAACAAGGGAAACAAACAATGGTAACAAGGGAAACAAACAATGAAAGCAATGGAAACAAGGGAAACAAACCATGGAAACAAGGGAAACAATGGAAACAAAGAATGGAAGCAAACTAAAAAATGGAAACAAACCATGGAAACAATGGAAACAAACAACGGAACCAACAGAAACCATGGAAACAAAACATGGAAACAAAACATGGAAACAAACTATGGAAACAAACCATGGCAACAAAGGAAACAAACAATGGATACAATGGAAACCATGGAAACAAGGGAAACAAACCATGGAAAGGAGGGAAACAAACAATGGAAACAAACCATGGAAACAAGGGGAAAAAAAACAATGAAAACAAACAAGGGAAACAAACAAAGGAAACAAGGGAAACAACGAAAACAAACCATGGAAACAAACAATGCAAACAAGGGAAACAAACAATGGAAACAATGGAAACAAGGGAAACAAACAATGGAAACAAACAATGCAAACAAGGGAAACAAACGATGGAAACAATGGAAACAAGGGAAACAATGGAAACAATGGAAACAAGGGAAACAATGGAAAAAACGGAAACAATGGAAAGAAACAATGGAAACAAGGGAAACAAACAATGGAAACAAATGAAACAAACAATGGAAACAAATGAAACAAACAATGGAAACAAGGGAAACAATGGTAGAAAACAATGGAAACAAACTAAAAAATGGAAACAAACCATGGAAACAATGGAAACAACGGAAACAAACAACGGAACCAACAGAAACCATGGAAACAAAACATGGAAACAAACCATGGAAACAAACTATGGAAACAAACCATGGCAACAAAGGAAACAAACAATGGTTACAATGGAAACCATGGAAACAAGGGAAACAAACAAGGGAAACAAGGGAAACAAACAATGGAAACAATGGAAACAATGGAAAAAGGCGAAACAATGGAAAGAAGGGAAACAAACAATGGAAACAAACCATGGAAAGAAGGGAACCAAACAATGGAAACAATGGAAACAAGGGAAACAAACAATGGTAACAAGGGAAACAAGGGAAACAAACAATGGAAACAAGCCATGGAAAGAAGGGAAACAAACCATGGAAACAAACAACGGAAACAAGGGAAACAAACAATGGAAACAATGGAAACAAGGGAAACAAACAATGGAAACAAGCCATGGAAAGAAGGGAAACAAACCATGGAAACAAACAAGGGAAACAAGGGAAACAAACAATGGAAGCAATGAAAACAAGGGAAACAAGGGAAACAAACAAGGGAAACAAGGGAAACAAGGGAAACGAACCATGGAAACAATGGAAACAAACCATTGAAACAATCCATGGAAACAAGGGAAAGAACGAAAATAAACAATGGAAACAACGGAAACCATGGAAACAAACCATGGAAGTAAACCATGGAAACAAACCATGGCAACAATGGAAACAAACAATGGCTACAATGGAAACCATGGAAACAAGGGAAACAAACCATGGAAACGAGGGAAACAAACAATGGAAACAAACCATGGAAACAAGGGGAAAAAAAACAATGAAAACCAACAAGGGAAACAAACAAAGGAAACAAGGGAAAGAACGAAAACAAACCATGGAAACAAACAATGCAAACAAGGGAAACAAACAATGGAAACAATGGAAACAAGGGAAACAAACAATGGAAACAAACAATGCAAACAAGGGAAACAAACGATGGAAACAATGGAAACAAGGGAAACAATGGAAACAATGGAAACAAGGGAAACAATGGAAACCATGGAAAAAACGGAAACAATGGAAAGAAACAATGGAAACAAGGGAAACAAACAATGGAAACAATGGAAACAAATGAAACAAACAATGGAAACAAATGAAACAAACAATGGAAACAAGGGAAACAATGGAAACAAACAATGGAAACAAACTAAAAAATGGAAACAAACCATGGAAACAATGGAAACAATGGAAACAAACAACGGAACCAACAGAAACCATGGAAACAAAACATGGAAACAAACCATGGAAACAAACTATGGAAACAAACCATGGGAACAAAGAAAACAAACAATGGCTACAATGGAAACCATGGAAACAATGAAAACAAGCCACGGAAACAAGGGAAACAAACCATGGTAACAAACAATGGCAACAAGGTAAACAAACAATGGCAACAAGGGAAACAAACAATTGAAACAAGAGAAAGAAGGGAAACAAACAATGGAAAGAATGGAAACAAGGGAAACAAACAATGGAAAGAAGGGAAACAATGGAAACAAACAATGGAAACAAACTAAACAATGGAAACAAACAACGGAAACAACGGAAACAAGGGAAACAAACAATGGAAACAAACAATGGAAACAAGGGAAACAAACAATGGAAACAAGCCATGGAAAGAAGGGAAACAAACCATGGAAACAAACAAGGGAAACAAGGGAAACAAACAATGGAAACAACGGAAACAAGGGAAAGAAACAATGGAAACAAGGGAAACAAGGGAAACAAACAATGGAAACAAACTAAACAACGGAAAGAAACCATGGAAACAATGGAAACAAACCATTGGAAAAAACCATGGAAAGAAGGGAAAGAACGGAAACAAACCATGGAAACAACGGAAACAAGGGAAACCAACCATGGAAACAAACCATGGCAACAAACCATGGCAACAATGGAAACAAACAATGGATACAATGGATACCATGGAAAGAAGGGAAACAAACCATGGAAATAAACCATGGAAACAAGGGAAACAAGCCATGGAAACAAGGGAAACAAACCATGGAAACAAACAATGGCAACAATGGAAACCATGGAAACAATGGAAACAAGCCATGGAAACAAGGGAAACAAACCATGGTAACAAACAATGGCAACAAGGGAAACAAACAATGGCAACAAGGGAAACAAACAATTGAAACAAGAGAAACAAGGGAAACAAACAATGGAAAGAATGGAAACAAGGGAAACAAACAATGGAAAGACGGGAAACAATGGAAACAAACAATGGAAACAAACTAAACAATGGAAACAAACAACGGAAACAACGGAAACAAGGGAAACAAACAATGGAAACAAACAATGGAAACAAGGGAAACAAACAATGGCAACAAGCCATGGAAAGAAGGGAAACAAACCATGGAAACAAACAAGGGAAACAAGGGAAACAAACAATGGAAACAATGGAAACAAGGGAAACAAACAATGGAAACAATGGAAACAAGGGAAACAAACAATGGAAGCAATGAAAACAAGGGAAACGGGAAACAAACAAGGGAAACAAGGGAAACAACGGAAACGAACCATGGAAACAATGGAAACAAACCATTGAAACAATCCATGGAAACAAGGGAAAGACCGAAAATAAACAATGGAAACAATGGAAACCATGGAAACAAACCATGGAAGTAAACCATGGAAACAAACGATGGCAACAATGGAAACAAAAAATGGCTACAATGGAAACCATGGAAACCATGGAAACAAGCCATGGAAACAAGGGAAAAAAACCATGGAAACAAACAATGGAAACAATGGAAACAAACAATTGAAACAAGAGAAACAATGGAAACAAACAATGGAAACAAAGGAAACAACGAAAACAAACCATGGAAACAAACAATGGAAACAATGGAAACAAACAATGGAAAGAAACAATGGAAACAATGGAAACAATGGAAAAAACGGAAAAAACGGAAACAATGGAAACAATGGAAACAAACAATGGAAACAAACCATGGAAACAAGGGAACCAAACAATGGAAACAATGGAAACAAGGGAAACAAACAATGGAAACAATGGAAAAAAGGGAAACAATGGAAACAAGGGAAACAAACAATGGAAACAAACAATGCAAACAAGGGAAACAAACGATGGAAACAATGGAAACAAGGGAAACAATGGAAACTGGAAAAAACGGAAACAATGGAAAGAAACAATGGAAACAAGGGAAACAAACAATGGAAACAATGGAAACAAGGGAAACAAACAATGGAAACAATGGAAATAAGGGAAACAAGGGAAACAAGGGAAAGAAAACATGGAAACAAGGGAAACAAACAATGGAAACAAGGGAAACAAGGGAAACAAACAATGGTAACAAGGGAAACAAGGGAAACAAACCGTGGAAACAAGAGAAATAAACAATGGAAACCAGGGAAACAAGGGAAACGAACCATGGAAACAATGGAAATAAACCATTGAAACAATCCACGGAAACAAGGGAAAGAACGAAAATAAACAATGGAAACAACGGAAACCATGGAAACAAACCATGGAAGTAAACCATGGAAACAAACCATGGCAACAATGGAAACAAACAATGGCTACAATGGAAACCATGGAAACAATGGAAACAAGCCATGGAAACAAGGGAAACCAACCATGGAAACAAACAATGGCAACAAGAAAAACAAACAATGGCAACAAGGGAAACAAACAATTGAAACAAGAGAAACAAGGGAAACAAACAATGGAAAGAATGGAAACAAGGGAAACAAACAATGGAAAGAAGGGAAACAATGGAAACAAACAATGGAAACAAACTAAACAATGGAAACAAACAACGGAAACAACGGAAACAAGGGAAACAAACAATGGAAACAAACAATGGAAACAAACAATGGAAACAAGGGAAACAAACAATGGAAACAAGCCATGGAAAGAAGGGAAACAAACCATGGACACAAACAAGGGAAACAAGGGAAACAAACAATGGAAACAATGGAAAAAAGGGAAACAAACAATGGAAACAATGGAAACAAATGAAACAAACAATGGAAACAAATGAAACAAACAATGGAAACAAGGGAAACAATGGAAACAAAGAATGGAAACAAACTAAAAAATGGAAACAAACCATGGAAACAATGGAAACAATGGAAACAAACAACGGAACCAACAGAAACCATGGAAACAAAACATGGAAACAAACCATGGAAACAAACTATGGAAACAAACCATGGGAACAAAGGAAACAAACAATGGTTTGTTGCCATGGTTTGTTTCCATGGTTGGTTTCCCTTGTTTCCGTTGTTTCCATGGTTTGTTTCCGTTCTTTCCCTTCTTTCCATGGTTTTTTCCAATGGTTTGTTTCCATTGTTTCCATGGTTTCTTTCCGTTGTTTAGTTTGTTTCCATTGTTTGTTTCCCTTGTTTCCCTTGTTTCCATTGTTTGTTTCCCTTGTTTCCATGTTTTCTTTCCCTTGTTTCCCTTGTTTCCCTTATTTCCATTGTTTCCATTGTTTGTTTCCCTTGTTTCCATTGTTTCCATTGTTTGTTTCCCTTGTTTCCATTGTTTCCATTGTTTGTTTCCCTTGTTTCCATGGTTTGTTTCCCTTGTTTGTTTCCATGGTTTGTTTTCCCTTGTTTCCATGGTTTGTTTCCCTTGTTTCCATGGTTTATTGCCATGGTTTGTTTCCGTTGTTTCCATGCTTTCCATTGTATCCATTCTTTGTTTCGATTGTTGCCATGGTTTGTTGCCATGGTTTGTTTCCATTCTTTATTTCCATGTTTGTTTCCATTGTTTGTTTCCCTTGTTTCCATTGTTTCCGTTGTTTGTTTCCATTGTTTAGTTTGTTTCCATTGTTTGTTTCCATTGTTTCTCTTGTTTCAATTGTTTGTTTCCATTGTTTCCATTGTTTGTTTCCCTTGTTTCCATTGTTTGTTTCCATGGTTTTTTTCCCTTGTTTCCATGGCTTGTTTCCATGGTTTCCATGGTTTCCATTGTAGCCATTGTTTGTTTCCATTGTTGCCATGGTTTGTTTCCATGGTTTACTTCCATGGTTTGTTTCCATGGTTTCCGTTGTTTCCATTGTTTATTTTCGTTCTTTCCCTTGTTTCCATGGATTGTTTCAATGGTTTGTTTCCATTGTTTCCATGGTTCGTTTCCCTTGTTTCCCTTGTTTCCCTTGTTTGTTTCCCTTGTTTCCCTTGTTTTCATTGCTTCCATTGTTTGTTTCCCTTGTTTCCATTGTTTCCATTGTTTGTTTCCCTTGTTTCCATTGTTTCCATTGTTTGTTTCCCTTGTTTCCATTGTTTCCATTGTTTGGTTCCCTTCTTTCCATGGTTTGTTTCCATTGTTTGTTTCCCTTCTTTCCATTGTTTCGCCTTTTTCCATTGTTTCCATTGTTTCCATTGTTTGTTTCCCTTGTTTCCCTTGTTTGTTTCCCTTGTTTCCATGGTTTCCATTGTATCCATTGTTTGTTTCCTTTGTTGCCATGGTTTGTTTCCATAGTTTGTTTCCATGGTTTGTTTCCATGTTTTGTTTCCATGGTTTCTGTTGGTTCCGTTGTTTGTTTCCGTTGTTTCCATTGTTTCCATGGTTTGTTTCCATTTTTTAGTTTGTTTCCATTGTTTGTTTCCATTGTTTCCCTTTTTTCCATTTTTTGTTTCATTTGTTTCCATTGTTTGTTTCATTTGTTTCCATTGTTTCCATTGTTTGTTTCCCTTGTTTCCATTGTTTCTTTCCATTGTTTCCGTTTTTTCCATTGTTTCCATTGTTTCCCTTGTTTCCATTGTTTCCATTGTTTCCCTTGATTCCATCGTTTGTTTCCCTTGTTTGCATTGTTTGTTTCCATTGTTTGTTTCCCTTGTTTCCATTGTTTCCATTGTTTGTTTCCCTTGTTTGCATTGTTTGTTTCCATGGTTTGTTTTCGTTGTTTCCCTTGTTTCCTTTGTTTGTTTCCCTTGTTTGTTTTCATTGTTTTTTTTCCCCTTGTTTCCATGGTTTGTTTCCATTGTTTGTTTCCCTCGTTTCCATGGTTTGTTTCCCTTGTTTCCATGGTTTCCATTGTATCCATTGTTTGTTTCTTTTGTTGCCATGGTTTGTTTCCATAGTTTGTTTCCATGTTTTGTTTCCATGTTTTGTTTCCATGGTTTCTGTTGGTTCCGTTGTTTGTTTCCATTGTTTCCATGGTTTGTTTCCATTTTTTAGTTTGCTTCCATTCTTTGTTTCCATTGTATCCCTTGTTTCCATGGTTTGTTTCCCTTGTTTCCATTGCTTTCATTATTTGTTTCCCTTGTTACCATTGTTTGTTTCCTTTGTTTCCGTTTCTTCCATTGTTGCCATTGTTTCCCTTTTTTCCATTGTTTCCATTGTTTGTTTCCCTTGTTTCCATTGTTTCCATTGTTTGGTTCCCTTGTTTCCATGGTTTGTTTCCATTGTTTGTTTCCCTTGTTTCCATTGTTTCCATTGTTTGTTTCCATGGTTTGTTTTCGTTGTTTCCCTTGTTTCCATTGTTTGTTTCCCTTGTTTCCATGGCTTGTTTCCCTTGTTTCCATGGTTTATTTCCATGGTTTGTTTCCCTTCTTTCCATGGTATCCATTGTATCCATTGTTTATTTCCATTGTTGCCATGGTTTGTTGCCATGGTTTGTTTCCATGGTTGGTTTCCCTTGTTTCCGTTGTTTCCATGGTTTGTTTCCGTTCTTTCCCTTCTTTCCATGGTTTTTTCCAATGGTTTGTTTCCATTGTTTCCATGGTTTCTTTCCGTTGTTTAGTTTGTTTCCATTGTTTGTTTCCCTAGTTTCCCTTGTTTCCATTGTTTGTTTCCCTTGTTTCCATGTTTTCTTTCCCTTGTTTCCCTTCTTTCCCTTATTTCCATTGTTTCCATTGTTTGTTTCCCTTGTTTCCATTGTTTCCATTGTTTGTTTCCCTTGTTTCCATTGTTTCTTTCCATTGTTTCCGGTTTTTCCATTGTTTCCATTGTTTCCCTTGTTTCCATTGTTTCCATCGTTTGTTTCCCTTGTTTGCATTGTTTGTTTCCATTGTTTGTTTCCCTTGTTTCCATTGTTTCCCTTTTTTCCATTGTTTCCATTGTTTGTTACCCTTGTTTCCATTGTTTGGTTCCCTTGTTTCCATGGTTTGTTTCCATTGTTTGTTTCCATTGTTTCCATTGTTTCCGTTTTTTCCATTGTTTCCATTGTTTCCATTGTTTCTTTCCATTGTTTGTTTCCATTGTTTCCATTGTTTGTTTCCATGGTTTGTTTTCGTTGTTTCCTTTGTTTCCATTGTTTGTTTCCATTGTTTCCATTGTTTCCATTGTTTCTTTCCATTGTTTCTTTCCATTGTTTGTTTCCATTGTTTCCATTGTTTGTTTCCATGGTTTGTTTTCGTTGTTTCCTTTGTTTCCATTGTTTGTTTCCCTTGTTTCCATGGCTTGTTTCCCTTGTTTCCATGGTTTATTTCCATGGTTTGTTTCCCTTCTTTCCATGGTATCCATTGTATCCATTGTTTGTTTCCATTGTTGCCATGGTTTGTTGCCATGGTTTGTTTCCATGGTTGGTTTCCCTTGTTTCCGTTGTTTCCATGGTTTGTTTCCGTTCTTTCCCTTCTTTCCATGGTTTTTTCCAATGGTTTGTTTCCGTTGTTTCCATGGTTTCTTTCCGTTGTTTAGTTTGTTTCCATTGTTTGTTTCCCTTGTTTCCCTTGTTTCCATTGTTTGTTTCCCTTGTTTCCATGTTTTCTTTCCCTTGTTTCCCTTGTTTCCCTTATTTCCATTGTTTCCATTGTTTGTTTCCCTTGTTTCCATTGTTTCCATGGTTTGTTTCCCTTGTTTGTTTCCATGGTTTGTTTCCCTTGTTTGTTTCCATGGTTTGTTTCCCTTGTTTGTTTCCATGGTTTGTTTTCCCTTGTTTCCATGGTTTGTTTCCCTTGTTTCCATGGTTTATTGCCATGGTTTGTTTCCGTTGTTTCCATGCTTTCCATTGTATCCATTCTTTGTTTCGATTGTTGCCATGGTTTGTTTCCATGGTTTGTTTCCATTCTTTATTTCCATGTTTGTTTCCATTGTTTGTTTTCCTTGTTTCCATTGTTTCCGTTGTTTGTTTCCATTGTTTAGTTTGTTTCCATTGTTTGTTTCCATTGTTTCTCTTGTTTCAATTGTTTGTTTCCATTGTTTCCATTGTTTGTTTCCCTTGTTTCCATTGTTTGTTTCCATGGTTTTTTTCCCTTGTTTCCATGGCTTGTTTCCATGGTTTCCATGGTTTCCATTGTAGCCATTGTTTGTTTCCATTGTTGCCATGGTTTGTTTCCATGGTTTACTTCCATGGTTTGTTTCCATGGTTTCCGTTGTTTCCATTGTTTATTTTCGTTCTTTCCCTTGTTTCCATGGATTGTTTCAATGGTTTGTTTCCATTGTTTCCATGGTTCGTTTCCCTTGTTTCCCTTGTTTCCCTTGTTTGTTTCCCTTGTTTCCCTTGTTTTCATTGCTTCCATTGTTTGTTTCCCTTGTTTCCATTGTTTCCATTGTTTGTTTCCCTTGTTTCCATTGTTTCCATTGTTTGTTTCCCTTGTTTCCATTGTTTCCATTGTTTGGTTCCCTTCTTTCCATGGTTTGTTTCCATTGTTTGTTTCCCTTCTTTCCATTGTTTCGCCTTTTTCCATTGTTTCCATTGTTTCCATTGTTTGTTTCCCTTGTTTGCATTGTTTGTTTCCCTTGTTTCCATGGTTTCCATTGTATCCATTGTTTGTTTCCTTTGTTGCCATGGTTTGTTTCCATAGTTTGTTTCCATGGTTTGTTTCCATGTTTTGTTTCCATGGTTTCTGTTGGTTCCGTTGTTTGTTTCCGTTGTTTCCATTGTTTCCATGGTTTGTTTCCATTTTTTAGTTTGTTTCCATTGTTTGTTTCCATTGTTTCCCTTTTTTCCATTTTTTGTTTCATTTGTTTCCATTGTTTGTTTCATTTGTTTCCATTGTTTCCATTGTTTGTTTCCCTTGTTTCCATTGTTTCTTTCCATTGTTTCCGTTTTTTCCATTGTTTCCATTGTTTCCCTTGTTTCCATTGTTTCCATTGTTTCCCTTGATTCCATCGTTTGTTTCCCTTGTTTGCATTGTTTGTTTCCATTGTTTGTTTCCCTTGTTTCCATTGTTTCCATTGTTTGTTTCCCTTGTTTGCATTGTTTGTTTCCATGGTTTGTTTTCGTTGTTTCCCTTGTTTCCTTTGTTTGTTTCCCTTGTTTGTTTTCATTGTTTTTTTTCCCCTTGTTTCCATGGTTTGTTTCCATTGTTTGTTTCCCTCGTTTCCATGGTTTGTTTCCCTTGTTTCCATGGTTTCCATTGTAGCCATTGTTTGTTTCTTTTGTTGCCATGGTTTGTTTCCATAGTTTGTTTCCATGTTTTGTTTCCATGTTTTGTTTCCATGGTTTCTGTTGGTTCCGTTGTTTGTTTCCATTGTTTCCATGGTTTGTTTCCATTTTTTAGTTTGCTTCCATTCTTTGTTTCCATTGTATCCCTTGTTTCCATGGTTTGTTTCCCTTGTTTCCATTGCTTTCATTGTTTGTTTCCCTTGTTACCATTGTTTGTTTCCTTTGTTTCCGTTTCTTCCATTGTTGCCATTGTTTCCCTTTTTTCCATTGTTTCCATTGTTTGTTTCCCTTGTTTCCATTGTTTCCATTGTTTGGTTCCCTTGTTTCCATGGTTTGTTTCCATTGTTTGTTTCCCTTGTTTCCATTGTTTCCATTGTTTGTTTCCATGGTTTGTTTTCGTTGTTTCCCTTGTTTCCATTGTTTGTTTCCCTTGTTTCCATGGCTTGTTTCCCTTGTTTCCATGGTTTATTTCCATGGTTTGTTTCCCTTCTTTCCATGGTATCCATTGTATCCATTGTTTATTTCCATTGTTGCCATGGTTTGTTGCCATGGTTTGTTTCCATGGTTGGTTTCCCTTGTTTCCGTTGTTTCCATGGTTTGTTTCCGTTCTTTCCCTTCTTTCCATGGTTTTTTCCAATGGTTTGTTTCCATTGTTTCCATGGTTTCTTTCCGTTGTTTAGTTTGTTTCCATTGTTTGTTTCCCTAGTTTCCCTTGTTTCCATTGTTTGTTTCCCTTGTTTCCATGTTTTCTTTCCCTTGTTTCCCTTGTTTCCCTTATTTCCATTGTTTCCATTGTTTGTTTCCCTTGTTTCCATTGTTTCCATTGTTTGTTTCCCTTGTTTCCATTGTTTCTTTCCATTGTTTCCGTTTTTTCCATTGTTTCCATTGTTTCCATCGTTTGTTTCCCTTGTTTGCATTGTTTGTTTCCATTGTTTGTTTCCCTTGTTTCCATTGTTTCCCTTTTTTCCATTGTTTCCATTGTTTGTTTCCCTTGTTTCCATTGTTTCCATTGTTTGGTTCCCTTGTTTCCATGGTTTGTTTCCATTGTTTGTTTCCATTGTTTCCATTGTTTCCGTTTTTTCCATTGTTTCCATTGTTTCCATTGTTTCTTTCCATTGTTTGTTTCCATTGTTTCCATTGTTTGTTTCCATGGTTTGTTTTCGTTGTTTCCTTTGTTTCCATTGTTTGTTTCCCTTGTTTCCACGGCTTGTTTCCCTGGTTTCCATGGTTTATTTCCATGGTTTGTTTCCCTTCTTTCCATGGTATCCATTGTATCCATTGTTTGTTTCCATTGTTGCCATGGTTTGTTGCCATGGTTTGTTTCCATGGTTGGTTTCCCTTGTTTCCGTTGTTTCCATGGTTTGTTTCCGTTCTTTCCCTTCTTTCCATGGTTTTTTCCAATGGTTTGTTTCCATTGTTTCCATGGTTTCTTTCCGTTGTTTAGTTTGTTTCCATTGTTTGTTTCCCTTGTTTCCATGGTTTGTTTCCCTTGTTTGTTTCCATGGTTTGTTTCCCTTGTTTGTTTCCATGGTTTTTTTTCCCTTGTTTCCATGGTTTGTTTCCCTTGTTTCCATGGTTTATTGCCATGGTTTGTTTCCGTTGTTTCCATGCTTTCCATTGTATCCATTCCTTGTTTCGATTGTTGCCATGGTTTGTTTCCATGGTTTGTTTCCATTCTTTATTTCCATGTTTGTTTCCATTGTTTGTTTCCCTTGTTTCCATTGTTTCCGTTGTTTGTTTCCATTGTTTAGTTTGTTTCCATTGTTTGTTTCCCTTGTTTCCCTTGTTTGTTTCCCTTGTTTCCATGGTTTCCATTGTATCCATTGTTTGTTTCCTTTGTTGCCATGGTTTGTTTCCATAGTTTGTTTCCATGGTTTGTTTCCATGTTTTGTTTCAATGGTTTCTGTTGGTTCCGTTGTTTGTTTCCGTTGTTTCCATTGTTTCCATGGTTTGTTTCCATTTTTTAGTTTGTTTCCATTGTTTGCTACCATTGTTTCCCTTGTTTCCATTGTTTGTTTCATTTGTTTCCATTGATTGTTTCCCTTGTTTCCATTGTTTCTTTCCCTTGTTTCCATTGTTTCTTTCCATTGTTTCCCTTGTTTCCATTGTTTCCATTGTTTCCCTTGTTTCCATTGTTTCCATTGTTTCCCTTGTTTCCATTGTTTCCATCGTTTGTTTCCCTTGTTTGCATTGTTTGTTTCCATTGTTTGTTTCCCTTGTTTCCATTGTTTCCATTGTTTGTTTCCCTTGTTTGCATTGTTTGTTTCCATGGTTTGTTTTCATTGTTTTTTTTCCCCTTGTTTCCATGGTTTGTTTCCATTGTTTGTTTCCCTCCTTTCCATGGTTTGTTTCCCTTGTTTCCATGGTTTCCATTGTATCCATTGTTTGTTTCCTTTGTTGCCATGGTTTGTTTCCATAGTTTGTTTCCATGTTTTGTTTCCATGTTTTGTTTCCATGGTTTCTGTTGGTTCCGTTGTTTGTTTCCATTGTTTCCATGGTTTGTTTCCATTTTTCAGTTTGCTTCCATTCTTTGTTTCCATTGTTTCCCTTGTTTCCATGGTTTGTTTCCCTTGTTCCCATTGCTTTCATTGTTTGTTTCCCTTGTTACCATTGTTTGTTTCCCTTGTTTCCGTTTCTTCCATTGTTGCCATTGTTTCCCTTTTTTCCATTGTTTCCATTGTTTGTTTCCCTTGTTTCCATTGTTTCCATTGTTTGTTTCCCTTGTTTCCATTGTTTCCATTGTTTGGTTCCCTTGTTTCCATGGTTTGTTTCCATTGTTTCTTTCCATTGTTTGTTTCCATTGTTTCCATTGTTTCTTTCCATTGTTTGTTTCCATTGTTTGTTTCCCTTGTTTCCATGGTTTGTTTCCATGGTTTGTTTTCGTTGTTTCCCTTGTTTCCATTGTTTGTTTCCCTTGTTTCCATGGCTTGTTTCCCTTGTTTCCATGGTTTATTTCCATGGTTTGTTTCCCTTCTTTCCATGGTATCCATTGTATCCATTGTTTGTTTCCATTGTTGCCATGGTTTGTTGCCCTGGTTTGTTTCCATGGTTGGTTTCCCTTGTTTCCGTTGTTTCCATGGTTTGTTTCCATTCTTTCCCTTCTTTCCATGGTTTTTTCCAATGGTTTGTTTCCATTGTTTCCATGGTTTCTTTCCATTGTTTAGTTTGTTTCCATTGTTTGTTTCCCTAGTTTCCCTTGTTTCCATTGTTTGTTTCCCTTGTTTCCATGTTTTCTTTCCCTTGTTTCCCTTGTTTCCCTTATTTCCATTGTTTCCATTGTTTGTTTCCCTTGTTTCCATTGTTTCCATTGTTTGTTTCCCTTGTTTCCATTGTTTCTTTCCATTGTTTCCGTTTTTTCCATTGTTTCCATTGTTTCCCTTGTTTCCATTGTTTCCATTGTTTGTTTCCCTTGTTTCCATTGTTTCCCTTTTTTCCATTGTTTCCATTGTTTGTTTCCCTTGTTTCCATTGTTTCCATTGTTTGGTTCCCTTGTTTCCACGGTTTGTTTCCATTGTTTGTTTCCATTGTTTCCATTGTTTCCGTTTTTTCCATTGTTTCCATTGTTTCCATTGTTTCTTTCCATTGTTTGTTTCCATTGTTTCCATTGTTTGTTTCCATGGTTTGTTTTCGTTGTTTCCTTTGTTTCCATTGTTTGTTTCCATTGTTTCCATTGTTTCCATTGTTTCCATTGTTTCTTTCCATTGTTTCTTTCCATTGTTTGTTTCCATTGTTTCCATTGTTTGTTTCCATGGTTTGTTTTCGTTGTTTCCCTTGTTTCCATTGTTTGTTTCCCTTGTTTCCACGGCTTGTTTCCCTTGTTTCCATGGTTTATTTCCATGGTTTGTTTCCCTTCTTTCCATGGTATCCATTGTATCCATTGTTTGTTTCCATTGTTGCCATGGTTTGTTGCCATGGTTTGTTTCCATGGTTGGTTTCCCTTGTTTCCGTTGTTTCCATGGTTTGTTTCCGTTCTTTCCCTTCTTTCCATGGTTTTTTCCAATGGTTTGTTTCCATTGTTTCCATGGTTTCTTTCCGTTGTTTAGTTTGTTTCCATTGTTTGTTTCCCTTGTTTCCCTTGTTTCCATTGTTTCTTTCCCTTGTTTCCATGTTTTCTTTCCCTTGTTTCCCTTATTTCCCTTATTTCCATTGTTTCCATTGTTTGTTTCCCTTGTTTCCATTGTTTCCATTGTTTGTTTCCCTTGTTTCCATGGTTTGTTTCCCTTGTTTGTTTCCATGGTTTGTTTCCCTTGTTTGTTTCCATGGTTTTTTTTCCCTTGTTTCCATTGTTTGTTTCCCTTGTTTCCATGGTTTATTGCCATGGTTTGTTTCCGTTGTTTCCATGCTTTCCATTGTATCCATTCCTTGTTTCGATTGTTGCCATGGTTTGTTTCCATGGTTTGTTTCCATTCTTTATTTCCATGTTTGTTTCCATTGTTTGTTTCCCTTGTTTCCATTGTTTCCGTTGTTTGTTTCCATTGTTTAGTTTGTTTCCATTGTTTGTTTCCATTGTTTCTCTTGTTTCAATTGTTTGTTTCCATTGTTTCCATTGTTTGTTTCCCTTGTTTCCATTGTTTGTTTCCATGGTTTTTTTCCCTTGTTTCCATGGCTTGTTTCCCTTGTTTCCATGGTTTCCATTGTAGCCATTGTTTGTTTCCATTGTTGCCATGGTTTGTTTCCATGGTTTACTTCCATGGTTTGTTTCCATGGTTTCCGTTGTTTCCATTGTTTATTTTCGTTCTTTCCCTTGTTTCCATGGATTGTTTCAATGGTTTGTTTCCATTGTTTCCATGGTTCGTTTCCCTTGTTTCCCTTGTTTCCCTTGTTTGTTTCCCTTGTTTCCCTTGTTTTCATTGCTTCCATTGTTTGTTTCCCTTGTTTCCATTGTTTCCATTGTTTGTTTCCCTTGTTTCCATTGTTTCCATTGTTTGTTTCCCTTGTTTCCCTTGTTTGTTTCCATGGTTTGTTTCCCTTCTTTCCATGGCTTGTTTCCATTGTTTGTTTCCCTTGTTGCCATTGTTTGTTTCCATTGTTTGTTTCCCTTGTTTCCGTTGTTTCCGTTGTTTGTTTCCATTGTTTAGTTTGTTTCCATTGTTTGTTTCCATTGTTTCCCTTCTTTCCATTGTTTGTTTCCCTTGTTTCCATTCTTTCCATTGTTTGTTTCCCTTGTTTCTCTTGTTTCAATTGTTTGTTTCCCTTGTTTCAATTGTTTGTTTCCCTTGTTGCCATTGTTTGTTTCCATGGTTTGTTTCCCTTGTTTCCATGGCTTGTTTCCATTGTTTCCATGGTTTCCATTGTAGCCATTGTTTGTTTCCATTGTTGCCATGGTTTGTTTCCATGGTTTACTTCCATGGTTTGTTTCCATGGTTTCCGTTGTTTCCATTGTTTATTTTCGTTCTTTCCCTTGTTTCCATGGATTGTTTCAATGGTTTGTTTCCATTGTTTCCATGGTTCATTTCCCTTATTTCCCTTGTTTCCATTGTTTATTTCTCTTGTTTCCACGGTTTGTTTCCCTTGTTTCCCTTGTTACCATTGTTTGTTTCCCTTGTTTCCATTGTTTCCATTGTTTGGTTCCCTTCTTTCCATGGTTTGTTTCCATTGTTTGTTTCCCTTCTTTCCATTGTTTCGCCTTTTTCCATTGTTTCCATTGTTTCCATTGTTTGTTTCCCTTGTTTCCCTTGTTTGTTTCCCTTGTTTCCATGGTTTCCATTGTATCCATTGTTTGTTTCCTTTGTTGCCATGGTTTGTTTCCATGTTTTGTTTCCATGGTTTCTGTTGGTTCCGTTGTTTGTTTCCGTTGTTTCCATTGTTTCCATGGTTTGTTTCCATTTTTTAGTTTGTTTCCATTGTTTGTTTCCATTGTTTCCCTTGTTTCCATTGTTTGTTTCATTTGTTTCCATTGTTTGTTTCATTTGTTTCCATTGTTTCCATTGTTTGTTTCCCTTGTTTCCATTGTTTCTTTCCATTGTTTCCGTTTTTTCCATTGTTTCCATTGTTTCCCTTGTTTCCATTGTTTCCATTGTTTCCCTTGTTTCCATTGTTTCCATCGTTTGTTTCCCTTGTTTGCATTGTTTGTTTCCATTGTTTGTTTCCCTTGTTTCCATTGTTTCCATTGTTTGTTTCCCTTGTTTGCATTGTTTGTTTCCATGGTTTGTTTTCGTTGTTTCCCTTGTTTCCTTTGTTTGTTTCCCTTGTTTGTTTTCATTGTTTTTTTTCCCCTTGTTTCCATGGTTTGTTTCCATTGTTTGTTTCCCTCCTTTCCATGGTTTGTTTCCCTTGTTTCCATGGTTTCCATTGTATCCATTGTTTGTTTCTTTTGTTGCCATGGTTTGTTTCCATAGTTTGTTTCCATGTTTTGTTTCCATGTTTTGTTTCCATGGTTTCTGTTGGTTCCGTTGTTTGTTTCCATTGTTTCCATGGTTTGTTTCCATTTTTTAGTTTGCTTCCATTCTTTGTTTCCATTGTATCCCTTGTTTCCATGGTTTGTTTCCCTTGTTTCCATTGCTTTCATTGTTTGTTTCCCTTGTTACCATTGTTTGTTTCCCTTGTTTCCGTTTCTTCCATTGTTGCCATTGTTTCCCTTTTTTCCATTGTTTCCATTGTTTGGTTCCCTTGTTTCCATTTTTTCCATTGTTTGGTTCCCTTGTTTCCATGGTTTGTTTCCATGGTTTGTTTCCCTTGTTTGTTTCCATGGTTTGTTTCCCTTGTTTCCATGGTTTATTGCCATGGTTTGTTTCCGTTGTTTCCATGCTTTCCATTGTATCCATTCTTTGTTTCGATTGTTGCCATGGTTTGTTTCCATGGTTTGTTTCCATTCTTTATTTCCATGTTTGTTTCCATTGTTTGTTTCCCTTGTTTCCATTGTTTCCGTTGTTTGTTTCCATTGTTTAGTTTGTTTCCATTGTTTGTTTCCATTGTTTCTCTTGTTTCAATTGTTTGTTTCCATTGTTTCCATTGTTTGTTTCCCTTGTTTCCATTGTTTGTTTCCATGGTTTTTTTTCCCTTGTTTCCATGGCTTGTTTCCATGGTTCCCATGGTTTCCATTGTAGCCATTGTTTGTTTCCATTGTTGCCATGGTTTGTTTCCATGGTTTACTTCCATGGTTTGTTTCCATGGTTTCCGTTGTTTCCATTGTTTATTTTCGTTCTTTCCCTTGTTTCCATGGATTGTTTCAATGGTTTGTTTCCATTGTTTCCATGGTTCGTTTCCGTTGTTTCCCTTGTTTCCCTTGTTTGTTTCCCTTGTTTCCCTTGTTTTCATTGCTTCCATTGTTTGTTTCCCTTGTTTCCATTGTTTCCATTGTTTGTTTCCCTTGTTTCCCTTGTTTGTTTCCATGGTTTGTTTCCCTTCTTTCCATGGCTTGTTTCCATTGTTTGTTTCCCTTGTTGCCATTGTTTGTTTCCATTGTTTGTTTCCCTTGTTTCCGTTGTTTCCGTTGTTTGTTTCCATTGTTTAGTTTGTTTCCATTGTTTGTTTCCATTGTTTCCTTTCTTTCCATTGTTTGTTTCCCTTGTTTCCATTCTTTCAATTGTTTGTTTCCCTTGTTTCTCTTGTTTCAATTGTTTGTTTCCCTTGTTGCCATTGTTTGTTTCCCTTGTTGCCATTGTTTGTTTCCATGGTTTGTTTCCCTTGTTTCCATGGCTTGTTTCCATTGTTTCCATGGTTTCCATTGTAGCCATTGTTTGTTTCCATTGTTGCCATGGTTTGTTTCCATGGTTTACTTCCATGGTTTGTTTCCATGGTTTCCGTTGTTTCCATTGTTTATTTTCGTTCTTTCCCTTGTTTCCATGGATTGTTTCAATGGTTTATTTCCATTGTTTCCATGGTTCGTTTCCCTTGTTTCCCTGGTTTCCATTGTTTATTTCTCTTGTTTCCACGGTTTGTTTCCCTTGTTTCCCTTGTTACCATTGTTTGTTTCCCTTGTTTCCCTTGTTTCCCTTGTTTGTTCCCATGGTTTGTTTCCCTTCTTTCCATGGCTTGTTTCCATTGTTTGTTTCCCTTGTTGCCATTGTTTGTTTCCATTGTTTGTTTCCCTTGTTTCCGTTGTTTCCATTGTTTCTTTCCATTGTTTCTTTCCATTGTTTGTTTCCCTTGTTTGTTTTCATTGTTTTTTTTCCCCTTGTTTCCATGGTTTGTTTCCATTGTTTGTTTCCCTCCTTTCCATGGTTTGTTTCCCTTGTTTCCCTTGTTTCCATTGTATCCATTGTTTGTTTCCTTTGTTGCCATGGTTTGTTTCCATAGTTTGTTTCCATGTTTTGTTTCCATGTTTTGTTTCCATGGTTTCTGTTGGTTCCGTTGTTTGTTTCCATTGTTTCCATGGTTTGTTTCCATTTTTTAGTTTGCTTCCATTCTTTGTTTCCATTGTTTCCCTTGTTTCCATGGTTTGTTTCCCTTGTTTCCATTGCTTTCATTGTTTGTTTCCCTTGTTACCATTGTTTGTTTCCCTTGTTTCCGTTTCTTCCATTGTTGCCATTGTTTCCCTTTTTTCCATTGTTTCCATTGTTTGTTTCCCTTGTTTCCATTGTTTCCATTGTTTGGTTCCCTTGTTTCCATTGTTTCCATTGTTTGGTTCCCTTGTTTCCATGGTTTGTTTCCATTGTTTGTTTCCCTTGTTTCCATTGTTTCCATTGTTTCCATTGTTTCTTTCCATTGTTTGTTTCCATTGTTTCCATTGTTTGTTTCCATGGTTTGTTTTCGTTGTTTCCCTTGTTTCCATTGTTTGTTTCCCTTGTTTCCATGGCTTGTTTCCCTTGTTTCCATGGTTTATTTCCATGGTTTGTTTCCCTTCTTTCCATGGTATCCATTGTATCCATTGTTTGTTTCCATTGTTGCCATGGTTTGTTGCCATGGTTTGTTTCCATGGTTGGTTTCCCTTGTTTCCGTTGTTTCCATGGTTTGTTTCCGTTCTTTCCCTTCTTTCCATGGTTTTTTCCAATGGTTTGTTTCCATTGTTTCCATGGTTTCTTTCCGTTGTTTAGTTTGTTTCCATTGTTTGTTTCCCTAGTTTCCCTTGTTTCCATTGTTTGTTTCCCTTGTTTCCATGTTTTCTTTCCCTTGTTTCCCTTGTTTCCCTTATTTCCATTGTTTCCATTGTTTGTTTCCCTTGTTTCCATTGTTTCCATTGTTTGTTTCCCTTGTTTCCATTGTTTCTTTCCATTGTTTCCGTTTTTTCCATTGTTTCCATTGTTTCCATCGTTTGTTTCCCTTGTTTGCATTGTTTGTTTCCATTGTTTGTTTCCCTTGTTTCCATTGTTTCCCTTTTTTCCATTGTTTCCATTGTTTGTTTCCCTTGTTTCCATTGTTTCCATTCTTTGGTTCCCTTGTTTCCATGGTTTGTTTCCATTGTTTGTTTCCATTGTTTCCATTGTTTCCGTTTTTTCCATTGTTTCCATTGTTTCCATTGTTTCTTTCCATTGTTTGTTTCCATTGTTTCCATTGTTTGTTTCCATGGTTTGTTTTCGTTGTTTCCTTTGTTTCCATTGTTTGTTTCCATTGTTTCCATTGTTTCCATTGTTTCCATTGTTTCTTTCCATTGTTTCTTTCCATTGTTTGTTTCCATTGTTTCCATTGTTTGTTTCCATGGTTTGTTTTCGTTGTTTCCTTTGTTTCCATTGTTTGTTTCCCTTGTTTCCACGGCTTGTTTCCCTGGTTTCCATGGTTTATTTCCATGGTTTGTTTCCCTTCTTTCCATGGTATCCATTGTATCCATTGTTTGTTTCCATTGTTGCCATGGTTTGTTGCCATGGTTTGTTTCCATGGTTGGTTTCCCTTGTTTCCGTTGTTTCCATGGTTTGTTTCCGTTCTTTCCCTTCTTTCCATGGTTTTTTCCAATGGTTTGTTTCCATTGTTTCCATGGTTTCTTTCCGTTGTTTAGTTTGTTTCCATTGTTTGTTTCCCTTGTTTCCATGGTTTGTTTCCCTTGTTTGTTTCCATGGTTTGTTTCCCTTGTTTGTTTCCATGGTTTGTTTTCCCTTGTTTCCATGGTTTGTTTCCCTTGTTTCCATGGTTTATTGCCATGGTTTGTTTCCGTTGTTTCCATGCTTTCCATTGTATCCATTCTTTGTTTCGATTGTTGCCATGGTTTGTTGCCATGGTTTGTTTCCATTCTTTATTTCCATGTTTGTTTCCATTGTTTGTTTCCCTTGTTTCCCTTGTTTCCATTGTTTCCGTTGTTTGTTTCCATTGTTTAGTTTGTTTCCATTGTTTGTTTCCATTGTTTCTCTTGTTTCAATTGTTTGTTTCCATTGTTTCCATTGTTTGTTTCCCTTGTTTCCATTGTTTGTTTCCATGGTTTTTTTCCCTTGTTTCCATGGCTTGTTTCCATGGTTTCCATGGTTTCCATTGTAGCCATTGTTTGTTTCCATTGTTGCCATGGTTTGTTTCCATGGTTTACTTCCATGGTTTGTTTCCATGGTTTCCGTTGTTTCCATTGTTTATTTTCGTTCTTTCCCTTGTTTCCATGGATTGTTTCAATGGTTTGTTTCCATTGTTTCCATGGTTCGTTTCCGTTGTTTCCCTTGTTTCCCTTGTTTGTTTCCCTTGTTTCCCTTGTTTTCATTGCTTCCATTGTTTGTTTCCCTTGTTTCCATTGTTTCCATTGTTTGTTTCCCTTGTTTCCATTGTTTCCATTGTTTGTTTCCCTTGTTTCCCTTGTTTGTTTCCATGGTTTGTTTCCCTTCTTTCCATGGCTTGTTTCCATTGTTTGTTTCCCTTGTTGCCATTGTTTGTTTCCATTGTTTGTTTCCCTTGTTTCCGTTGTTTCCGTTGTTTGTTTCCATTGTTTAGTTTGTTTCCATTGTTTGTTTCCATTGTTTAGTTTGTTTCCATTGTTTGTTTCCCTTGTTTCCATTCTTTCCATTGTTTGTTTCCCTTGTTTCTCTTGTTTCAATTGTTTGTTTCCCTTGTTGCCATTGTTTGTTTCCCTTGTTGCCATTGTTTGTTACCATGGTTTGTTTCCCTTGTTTCCATGGCTTGTTTCCATTGTTTCCATGGTTTCCATTGTAGCCATTGTTTGTTTCCATTGTTGCCATGGTTTGTTTCCATGGTTTACTTCCATGGTTTGTTTCCATGGTTTCCGTTGTTTCCATTGTTTATTTTCGTTCTTTCCCTTGTTTCCATGGATTGTTTCAATGGTTTATTTCCATTGTTTCCATGGTTCGTTTCCCTTGTTTCCCTTGTTTCCATTGTTTATTTCTCTTGTTTCCACGGTTTGTTTCCCTTGTTTCCCTTGTTACCATTGTTTGTTTCCCTTGTTTCCATTGTTTCCATTGTTTGGTTCCCTTCTTTCCATTGTTTCGCCTTTTTCCATTGTTTCCATTGTTTCCATTGTTTGTTTCCCTTGTTTCCCTTGTTTGTTTCCCTTGTTTCCATGGTTTCCATTGTATCCATTGTTTGTTTCCTTTGTTGCCATGGTTTGTTTCCATAGTTTGTTTCCATGGTTTGTTTCCATGTTTTGTTTCCATGGTTTCTGTTGGTTCCGTTGTTTGTTTCCGTTGTTTCCATTGTTTCCATGGTTTGTTTCCATTTTTTAGTTTGTTTCCATTGTTTGCTACCATTGTTTCCCTTGTTTCCATTGTTTGTTTCATTTGTTTCCATTGTTTGTTTCCCTTGTTTCCATTGTTTCTTTCCATTGTTTCCGTTTTTTCCATTGTTTCCATTGTTTCCCTTGTTTCCATTGTTTCCATTGTTTCCCTTGTTTCCATTGTTTCCATCGTTTGTTTCCCTTGTTTGCATTGTTTGTTTCCATTGTTTGTTTCCCTTGTTTCCATTGTTTCCATTGTTTGTTTCCCTTGTTTGCATTGTTTGTTTCCATGGTTTGTTTTCGTTGTTTCCCTTGTTTCCTTTGTTTGTTTCCCTTGTTTGTTTTCATTGTTTTTTTTCCCCTTGTTTCCATGGTTTGTTTCCATTGTTTGTTTCCCTCCTTTCCATGGTTTGTTTCCCTTGTTTCCATGGTTTCCATTGTATCCATTGTTTGTTTCCTTTGTTGCCATGGTTTGTTTCCATAGTTTGTTTCCATGTTTTGTTTCCATGTTTTGTTTCCATGGTTTCTGTTGGTTCCGTTGTTTGTTTCCATTGTTTCCATGGTTTGTTTCCATTTTTTAGTTTGCTTCCATTCTTTGTTTCCATTGTTTCCCTTGTTTCCATGGTTTGTTTCCCTTGTTTCCATTGCTTTCATTGTTTGTTTCCCTTGTTACCATTGTTTGTTTCCCTTGTTTCCGTTTCTTCCATTGTTGCCATTGTTTCCCTTTTTTCCATTGTTTCCATTGTTTGTTTCCCTTGTTTCCCTTGTTTCCATTGTTTGGTTCCCTTGTTTCCATTGTTTCCATTGTTTGGTTCCCTTGTTTCCATGGTTTGTTTCCATTGTTTGTTTCCCTTGTTTCCATTGTTTCCATTGTTTCCATTGTTTGTTTCCATTGTTTGTTTCCATTGTTTGTTTCCATTGTTTCCATTGTTTGTTTCCATGGTTTGTTTTCGTTGTTTCCCTTGTTTCCATTGTTTGTTTCCCTTGTTTCCATGGCTTGTTTCCCTTGTTTCCATAGTTTATTTCCATGGTTTGTTTCCCTTCTTTCCATGGTATCCATTGTATCCATTGTTTGTTTCCATTGTTGCCATGGTTTGTTGCCATGGTTTGTTGCCATGGTTGGTTTCCCTTGTTTCCGTTGTTTCCATGGTTTGTTTCCGTTCTTTCCCTTCTTTCCATGGTTTTTTCCAATGGTTTGTTTCCATTGTTTCCATGGTTTCTTTCCATTGTTTAGTTTGTTTCCATTGTTTGTTTCCCTAGTTTCCCTTGTTTCCATTGTTTGTTTCCCTTGTTTCCATGTTTTCTTTCCCTTGTTTCCCTTGTTTCCCTTATTTCCATTGTTTCCATTGTTTGTTTCCCTTGTTTCCATTGTTTCCATTGTTTGTTTCCCTTGTTTCCATTGTTTCTTTCCATTATTTTCGTTTTTTCCATTGTTTCCATTGTTTCCCTTGTTTCCATTGTTTCCATCGTTTGTTTCCCTTGTTTGCATTGTTTGTTTCCATTGTTTGTTTCCCTTGTTTCCATTGTTTCCCTTTTTTCCATTGTTTCCATTGTTTGTTTCCCTTGTTTCCATTGTTTCCATTTTTTGGTTCCCTTGTTTCCATGGTTTGTTTCCATTGTTTGTTTCCATTGTTTCCATTGTTTCCGTTTTTTCCATTGTTTCCATTGTTTCCATTGTTTCTTTCCATTGTTTGTTTCCATTGTTTCCATTGTTTGTTTCCATGGTTTGTTTTCGTTGTTTCCTTTGTTTCCATTGTTTGTTTCCATTGTTTCCATTGTTTCCATTGTTTCCATTGTTTCCATTGTTTCTTTCCATTGTTTGTTTCCCTTGTTTGTTTTCATTGTTTCTTTTCCCCTTGTTTCCATGGTTTGTTTCCATTGTTTGTTTCCCTCCTTTCCATGGTTTGTTTCCCTTGTTTCCATGGTTTCCATTGTATCCATTGTTTGTTTCCTTTGTTGCCATGGTTTGTTTCCATAGTTTGTTTCCATGTTTTGTTTCCATGTTTTGTTTCCATGGTTTCTGTTGGTTCCGTTGTTTGTTTCCATTGTTTCCATGGTTTGTTTCCATTTTTTAGTTTGCTTCCATTCTTTGTTTCCATTGTTTCCCTTGTTTCCATGGTTTGTTTCCCTTGTTTCCATTGCTTTCATTGTTTGTTTCCCTTGTTACCATTGTTTGTTTCCCTTGTTTCCGTTTCTTCCATTGTTGCCATTCTTTCCCTTTTTTCCATTGTTTCCATTGTTTGTTTCCCTTGTTTCCATTGTTTCCATTGTTTGGTTCCCTTGTTTCCATTGTTTCCATTGTTTGGTTCCCTTGTTTCCATGGTTTGTTTCCATTGTTTGTTTCCCTTGTTTCCATTGTTTCCATTGTTTCCATTGTTTCTTTCCATTGTTTGTTTCCATTGTTTCCATTGTTTGTTTCCATGGTTTGTTTTCGTTGTTTCCCTTGTTTCCATTGCTTTCATTGTTTGTTTCCCTTGTTACCATTGTTTGTTTCCCTTGTTTCCGTTTCTTCCATTGTTGCCATTCTTTCCCTTTTTTCCATTGTTTCCATTGTTTGTTTCCCTTGTTTCCCTTGTTTCCATTGTTTGGTTCCCTTGTTTCCATTGTTTCCATTATTTGGTTCCCTTGTTTCCATGGTTTGTTTCCATTGTTTGTTTCCCTTGTTTCCATTGTTTCCATTGTTTCCATTGTTTGTTTCCATTGTTTGTTTCCATTGTTTCCATTGTTTGTTTCCATGGTTTGTTTTCGTTGTTTCCCTTGTTTCCATTGTTTGTTTCCCTTGTTTCCATGGCTTGTTTCCCTTGTTTCCATAGTTTATTTCCATGGTTTGTTTCCCTTCTTTCCATGGTATCCATTGTATCCATTGTTTGTTTCCATTGTTGCCATGGTTTGTTGCCATGGTTTGTTGCCATGGTTGGTTTCCCTTGTTTCCGTTGTTTCCATGGTTTGTTTCCGTTCTTTCCCTTCTTTCCATGGTTTTTTCCAATGGTTTGTTTCCATTGTTTCCATGGTTTCTTTCCATTGTTTAGTTTGTTTCCATTGTTTGTTTCCCTAGTTTCCCTTGTTTCCATTGTTTGTTTCCCTTGTTTCCATGTTTTCTTTCCCTTGTTTCCCTTGTTTCCCTTATTTCCATTGTTTCCATTGTTTGTTTCCCTTGTTTCCATTGTTTCCATTGTTTGTTTCCCTTGTTTCCATTGTTTCTTTCCATTATTTCCGTTTTTTCCATTGTTTCCATTGTTTCCCTTGTTTCCATTGTTTCCATCGTTTGTTTCCCTTGTTTGCATTGTTTGTTTCCATTGTTTGTTTCCCTTGTTTCCATTGTTTCCCTTTTTTCCATTGTTTCCATTGTTTGTTTCCCTTGTTTCCATTGTTTCCATTTTTTGGTTCCCTTGTTTCCATGGTTTGTTTCCATTGTTTGTTTCCATTGTTTCCATTGTTTCCGTTTTTTCCATTGTTTCCACATTGTTTCCATTGTTTCCATTGTTTCTTTCCATTGTTTTGTTTCCATTGTTTCCATTGTTTGTTTCCATGGTTTGTTTCGTTGTTTCCTTTGTTTCCATTGTTTGTTTTCCATTGTTTCCATTGTTTCCATTGTTTCCATTGTTTCCATTGTTTCTTTCCATTGTTTGTTTCCCTTGTTTGTTTTCATTGTTTCTTTTCCCCTTGTTTCCATGGTTTGTTTCCATTGTTTGTTTCCCTCCTTTCCATGGTTTGTTTCCCTTGTTTCCATGGTTTCCATTGTATCCATTGTTTGTTTCCTTTGTTGCCATGGTTTGTTTTCCCATAGTTTCTGTTTTCCATGTCTTTGTTTCCATTGTTTTGTTTCCATGGTTTCTGTTGGTTCCGTTGTTTGTTTCCATTGTTTCCATGGTTTGTTTCCATTTTTAGTTTGCTTCCATTCTTTGTTTCCATTGTTTCCCTTGTTTCCATTGTTTGTTTCCCTTGTTTCCATTGCTTTCATTGTTTGTTTCCCTTGTTACCATTGTTTGTTTCCCTTGTTTCCGTTTCTTCCATTGTTGCCATTGTTTTCCCTTTTTCTTCCATTGTTTCCATTGTTTGTTTCCCTTGTTTCCATTGTTTCCATTGTTTGGTTCCCTTGTTTCCATTGTTTCCATTGTTTGGTTCCCTTGTTTTCCATGGTTTGTTTCCATTGTTTGTTTCCCTTGTTTCCATTGTTTCCATTGTTTCCATTGTTTCTTTCCATTGTTTGTTTCCATTGTTTCCATTGTTTGTTTCCATGGTTTGTTTTCGTTGTTTCCCTTGTTTCCATTGTTTGTTTCCCTTGTTTCCATGGCTTGTTTCCCTTGTTTCCATGGTTTATTTCCATGGTTTGTTTCCCTTCTTTCCATGGTATCCATTGTATCCATTGTTTGTTTCCATTGTTGCCATGGTTTGTTGCCATGGTTTGTTGCCATGGTTGGTTTCCCTTGTTTCCGTTGTTTCCATGGTTTGTTTCCGTTCTTTCCCTTCTTTCCATGGTTTTTTCCAATGGTTTGTTTCCATTGTTTCCATGGTTTCTTTCCATTGTTTAGTTTGTTTCCATTGTTTGTTTCCCTAGTTTCCATTGTTTCCATTGTTTGTTTCCCTTGTTTCCATGTTTTCTTTCCCTTGTTTCCCTTGTTTCCCTTATTTCCATTGTTTCCATTGTTTGTTTCCCTTGTTTCCATTGTTTCCATTGTTTGTTTCCCTTGTTTCCATTGTTTCTTTCCATTGTTTCCGTTTTTTCCATTGTTTCCATTGTTTCCCTTGTTTCCATTGTTTCCATCGTTTGTTTCCCTTGTTTCCACGGCTTGTTTCCCTTGTTTCCATGGTTTATTTCCATGGTTTGTTTCCCTTCTTTCCATGGTTTCCATTGTATCCATTGTTTGTTTCCATTGTTGCCATGGTTTGTTGCCATGGTTTGTTTCCATGGTTGGTTTCCCTTGTTTCCGTTGTTTCCATGGTTTATTTCCGTTCTTTCCCTTCTTTCCATGGTGTTTTCCAATGGTTTGTTTCCATTGTTTCCATGGTTTCTTTCCATTGTTTAGTTTGTTTCCATTGTTTGTTTCCCTAGTTTCCCTTGTTTCCATTGTTTGTTTCCCTTGTTTCCATGTTTTCTTTCCCTTGTTTCCCTTGTTTCCCTTGTTTCCATTGTTTCCATTGTTTGTTTCCCTTGTTTCCATTGTTTCTTTCCATTGTTTCCGTTTTTTCCATTGTTTCCATTGTTTCCATTGTTTCTTTCCATTGTTTGTTTCCATTGTTTCCATTGTTTGTTTCCATGGTTTGTTTTCGTTGTTTCCTTTGTTTCCATTGTTTGTTTCCATTGTTTCCATTGTTTCCATTGTTTCCATTGTTCTTTCCATTGTTTGTTTCCCTTGTTTGTTTTCATTGTTTTTTTTCCCCTTGTTTCCATGGTTTGTTTCCATTGTTTGTTTCCCTCCTTTCCATGGTTTGTTTCCCTTGTTTCCATGGTTTCCATTGTATCCATTGTTTGTTTCCTTTGTTGCCATGGTTTGTTTCCATAGTTTGTTTCCATGTTTTGTTTCCATGTTTTGTTTCCATGGTTTCTGTTGGTTCCGTTGTTTGTTTCCATTGTTTCCATGGTTTGTTTCCATTTTTTAGTTTGCTTCCATTCTTTGTTTCCATTGTTTCCCTTGTTTCCATGGTTTGTTTCCCTTGTTTACATTGCTTTCATTGTTTGTTTCCCTTGTTACCATTGTTTGTTTCCCTTGTTTCCGTTTCTTCCATTGTTGCCATTGTTTCCCTTTTTTCCATTGTTTCCATTGTTTGTTTCCCTTGTTTCCATTGTTTCCATTGTTTGGTTCCCTTGTTTCCATTGTTTCCATTGTTTGGTTCCCTTGTTTCCATGGTTTGTTTCCATTGTTTGTTTCCCTTGTTTCCATTGTTTCCATTGTTTCCATTGTTTCTTTCCATTGTTTGTTTCCATTGTTTCCATTGTTTGTTTCCATGGTTTGTTTTCGTTGTTTCCCTTGTTTCCATTGTTTGTTTCCCTTGTTTCCATGGCTTGTTTCCCTTGTTTCCATGGTTTATTTCCATGGTTTGTTTCCCTTCTTTCCATGGTATCCATTGTATCCATTGTTTGTTTCCATTGTTGCCATGGTTTGTTGCCATGGTTTGTTTCCATGGTTGGTTTCCCTTGTTTCCGTTGTTTCCATGGTTTGTTTCCGTTCTTTCCCTTCTTTCCATGGTTTTTTCCAATGGTTTGTTTCCATTGTTTCCATGGTTTCTTTCCGTTGTTTAGTTTGTTTCCATTGTTTGTTTCCCTTGTTTCCCTTGTTTCCATTGTTTGTTTCCCTTGTTTCCATGTTTTCTTTCCCTTGTTTCCCTTCTTTCCCTTATTTCCATTGTTTCCATTGTTTGTTTCCCTTGTTTCCATTGTTTCCATTGTTTGTTTCCCTTGTTTCCATGGTTTGTTTCCCTTGTTTGTTTCCATGGTTTGTTTCCCTTGTTTGTTTCCATGGTTTGTTTTCCCTTGTTTCCATGGTTTGTTTCCCTTGTTTCCATGGTTTATTGCCATGGTTTGTTTCCGTTGTTTCCATGCTTTCCATTGTATCCATTCTTTGTTTCGATTGTTGCCATGGTTTGTTTCCATGGTTTGTTTCCATTCTTTATTTCCATGTTTGTTTCCATTGTTTGTTTCCCTTGTTTCCCTTGTTTCCATTGTTTCCGTTGTTTGTTTCCATTGTTTAGTTTGTTTCCATTGTTTGTTTCCATTGTTTCTCTTGTTTCAATTGTTTGTTTCCATTGTTTCCATTGTTTGTTTCCCTTGTTTCCATTGTTTGTTTCCATGGTTTTTTTCCCTTGTTTCCATGGCTTGTTTCCATGGTTTCCATGGTTTCCATTGTAGCCATTGTTTGTTTCCATTGTTGCCATGGTTTGTTTCCATGGTTTACTTCCATGGTTTGTTTCCATGGTTTCCGTTGTTTCCATTGTTTATTTTCGTTCTTTCCCTTGTTTCCATGGATTGTTTCAATGGTTTGTTTCCATTGTTTCCATGGTTCGTTTCCGTTGTTTCCCTTGTTTCCCTTGTTTGTTTCCCTTGTTTCCCTTGTTTTCATTGCTTCCATTGTTTGTTTCCCTTGTTTCCATTGTTTCCATTGTTTGTTTCCCTTGTTTCCATTGTTTCCATTGTTTGTTTCCCTTGTTTCCCTTGTTTGTTTCCATGGTTTGTTTCCCTTCTTTCCATGGCTTGTTTCCATTGTTTGTTTCCCTTGTTTCCATTGTTTGTTTCCATTGTTTGTTTCCCTTGTTTCCGTTGTTTCCGTTGTTTGTTTCCATTGTTTAGTTTGTTTCCATTGTTTGTTTCCATTGTTTAGTTTGTTTCCATTGTTTGTTTCCCTTGTTTCCATTCTTTCCATTGTTTGTTTCCCTTGTTTCTCTTGTTTCAATTGTTTGTTTCCCTTGTTGCCATTGTTTGTTTCCCTTGTTGCCATTGTTTGTTACCATGGTTTGTTTCCCTTGTTTCCATGGCTTGTTTCCATTGTTTCCATGGTTTCCATTGTAGCCATTGTTTGTTTCCATTGTTGCCATGGTTTGTTTCCATGGTTTACTTCCATGGTTTGTTTCCATGGTTTCCGTTGTTTCCATTGTTTATTTTCGTTCTTTCCCTTGTTTCCATGGATTGTTTCAATGGTTTATTTCCATTGTTTCCATGGTTCGTTTCCCTTGTTTCCCTTGTTTCCATTGTTTATTTCTCTTGTTTCCACGGTTTGTTTCCCTTGTTTCCCTTGTTACCATTGTTTGTTTCCCTTGTTTCCATTGTTTCCATTGTTTGGTTCCCTTCTTTCCATGGTTTGTTTCCATTGTTTGTTTCCCTTCTTTCCATTGTTTCGCCTTTTTCCATTGTTTCCATTGTTTCCATTGTTTGTTTCCCTTGTTTCCCTTGTTTGTTTCCCTTGTTTCCATGGTTTCCATTGTATCCATTGTTTGTTTCCTTTGTTGCCATGGTTTGTTTCCATAGTTTGTTTCCATGGTTTGTTTCCATGTTTTGTTTCCATGGTTTCTGTTGGTTCCGTTGTTTGTTTCCGTTGTTTCCATTGTTTCCATGGTTTGTTTCCATTTTTTAGTTTGTTTCCATTGTTTGCTACCATTGTTTCCCTTGTTTCCATTGTTTGTTTCATTTGTTTCCATTGTTTGTTTCCCTTGTTTCCATTGTTTCTTTCCATTGTTTCCGTTTTTTCCATTGTTTCCATTGTTTCCCTTGTTTCCATTGTTTCCATTGTTTCCCTTGTTTCCATTGTTTCCATCGTTTGTTTCCCTTGTTTGCATTGTTTGTTTCCATTGTTTGTTTCCCTTGTTTCCATTGTTTCCATTGTTTGTTTCCCTTGTTTGCATTGTTTGTTTCCATGGTTTGTTTTCGTTGTTTCCCTTGTTTCCTTTGTTTGTTTCCCTTGTTTGTTTTCATTGTTTTTTTTCCCCTTGTTTCCATGCTTTGTTTCCATTGTTTGTTTCCCTCCTTTCCATGGTTTGTTTCCCTTGTTTCCATGGTTTCCATTGTATCCATTGTTTGTTTCCTTTGTTGCCATGGTTTGTTTCCATAGTTTGTTTCCATGTTTTGTTTCCATGTTTTGTTTCCATGGTTTCTGTTGGTTCCGTTGTTTGTTTCCATTGTTTCCATGGTTTGTTTCCATTTTTTAGTTTGCTTCCATTCTTTGTTTCCATTGTTTCCCTTGTTTCCATGGTTTGTTTCCCTTGTTTCCATTGCTTTCATTGTTTGTTTCCCTTGTTACCATTGTTTGTTTCCCTTGTTTCCGTTTCTTCCATTGTTGCCATTCTTTCCCTTTTTTCCATTGTTTCCATTGTTTGTTTCCCTTGTTTCCCTTGTTTCCATTGTTTGGTTCCCTTGTTTCCATTGTTTCCATTGTTTGGTTCCCTTGTTTCCATGGTTTGTTTCCATTGTTTGTTTCCCTTGTTTCCATTGTTTCCATTGTTTCCATTGTTTGTTTCCATTGTTTGTTTCCATTGTTTCCATTGTTTGTTTCCATGGTTTGTTTTCGTTGTTTCCCTTGTTTCCATTGTTTGTTTCCCTTGTTTCCATGGCTTGTTTCCCTTGTTTCCATAGTTTATTTCCATGGTTTGTTTCCCTTCTTTCCATGGTATCCATTGTATCCATTGTTTGTTTCCATTGTTGCCATGGTTTGTTGCCATGGTTTGTTGCCATGGTTGGTTTCCCTTGTTTCCGTTGTTTCCATGGTTTGTTTCCGTTCTTTCCCTTCTTTCCATGGTTTTTTCCAATGGTTTGTTTCCATTGTTTCCATGGTTTCTTTCCATTGTTTAGTTTGTTTCCATTGTTTGTTTCCCTAGTTTCCCTTGTTTCCATTGTTTGTTTCCCTTGTTTCCATGTTTTCTTTCCCTTGTTTCCCTTGTTTCCCTTATTTCCATTGTTTCCATTGTTTGTTTCCCTTGTTTCCATTGTTTCCATTGTTTGTTTCCCTTGTTTCCATTGTTTCTTTCCATTATTTCCGTTTTTTCCATTGTTTCCATTGTTTCCCTTGTTTCCATTGTTTCCATCGTTTGTTTCCCTTGTTTGCATTGTTTGTTTCCATTGTTTGTTTCCCTTGTTTCCATTGTTGCCCTTTTTTCCATTGTTTCCATTGTTTGTTTCCCTTGTTTCCATTGTTTCCATTTTTTGGTTCCCTTGTTTCCATGGTTTGTTTCCATTGTTTGTTTCCATTGTTTCCATTGTTTCCGTTTTTTCCATTGTTTCCATTGTTTCCATTGTTTCTTTCCATTGTTTGTTTCCATTGTTTCCATTGTTTGTTTCCATGGTTTGTTTTCGTTGTTTCCTTTGTTTCCATTGTTTGTTTCCATTGTTTCCATTGTTTCCATTGTTTCCATTGTTTCCATTGTTTCCATTGTTTCTTTCCATTGTTTGTTTCCCTTGTTTGTTTTCATTGTTTCTTTTCCCCTTGTTTCCATGGTTTGTTTCCATTGTTTGTTTCCCTCCTTTCCATGGTTTGTTTCCCTTGTTTCCATGGTTTCCATTGTATCCATTGTTTGTTTCCTTTGTTGCCATGGTTTGTTTCCATAGTTTGTTTCCATGTTTTGTTTCCATGTTTTGTTTCCATGGTTTCTGTTGGTTCCGTTGTTTGTTTCCATTGTTTCCATGGTTTGTTTCCATTTTTTAGTTTGCTTCCATTCTTTGTTTCCATTGTTTCCCTTGTTTCCATGGTTTGTTTCCCTTGTTTCCATTGCTTTCATTGTTTGTTTCCCTTGTTACCATTGTTTGTTTCCCTTGTTTCCGTTTCTTCCATTGTTGCCATTGTTTCCCTTTTTTCCATTGTTTCCATTGTTTGTTTCCCTTGTTTCCATTGTTTCCATTGTTTGGTTCCCTTGTTTCCATTGTTTCCATTGTTTGGTTCCCTTGTTTCCATGGTTTGTTTCCATTGTTTGTTTCCCTTGTTTCCATTGTTTCCATTGTTTCCATTGTTTCTTTCCATTGTTTGTTTCCATTGTTTCCATTGTTTGTTTCCATGGTTTGTTTTCGTTGTTTCCCTTGTTTCCATTGTTTGTTTCCCTTGTTTCCATGGCTTGTTTCCCTTGTTTCCATGGTTTATTTCCATGGTTTGTTTCCCTTCTTTCCATGGTATCCATTGTATCCATTGTTTGTTTCCATTGTTGCCATGGTTTGTTGCCATGGTTTGTTGCCATGGTTGGTTTCCCTTGTTTCCGTTGTTTCCATGGTTTGTTTCCGTTCTTTCCCTTCTTTCCATGGTTTTTTCCAATGGTTTGTTTCCATTGTTTCCATGGTTTCTTTCCATTGTTTAGTTTGTTTCCATTGTTTGTTTCCCTAGTTTCCCTTGTTTCCATTGTTTGTTTCCCTTGTTTCCATGTTTTCTTTCCCTTGTTTCCCTTCTTTCCCTTATTTCCATTGTTTCCATTGTTTGTTTCCCTTGTTTCCATTGTTTCCATTGTTTGTTTCCCTTGTTTCCATTGTTTCTTTCCATTGTTTCCGTTTTTTCCATTGTTTCCATTGTTTCCCTTGTTTCCATTGTTTCCATCGTTTGTTTCCCTTGTTTGCATTGTTTGTTTCCATTGTTTGTTTCCCTTGTTTCCATTGTTTCCCTTTTTTCCATTGTTTCCATTGTTTGTTTCCCTTGTTTCCATTGTTTCCATTCTTTGGTTCCCTTGTTTCCATGGTTTGTTTCCATTGTTTGTTTCCATTGTTTCCATTGTTTCCGTTTTTTCCATTGTTTCCATTGTTTCCATTGTTTCTTTCCATTGTTTGTTTCCATTGTTTCCATTGTTTCTTTCCATTGTTTGTTTCCATTGTTTCCATTGTTTGTTTCCATGGTTTGTTTTCGTTGTTTCCTTTGTTTCCATTGTTTCCATTGTTTCTTTCCATTGTTTCTTTCCATTGTTTGTTTCCATTGTTTCCATTGTTTGTTTCCATGGTTTGTTTTCGTTGTTTCCTTTGTTTCCATTGTTTGTTTCCCTTGTTTCCACGGCTTGTTTCCCTTGTTTCCATGGTTTATTTCCATGGTTTGTTTCCCTTCTTTCCATGGTATCCATTGTATCCATTGTTTGTTTCCATTGTTGCCATGGTTTGTTGCCATGGTTTGTTTCCATGGTTGGTTTCCCTTGTTTCCGTTGTTTCCATGGTTTGTTTCCGTTCTTTCCCTTCTTTCCATGGTTTTTTCCAATGGTTTGTTTCCATTGTTTCCATGGTTTCTTTCCGTTGTTTAGTTTGTTTCCATTGTTTGTTTCCCTTGTTTCCCTTGTTTCCATTGTTTGTTTCCCTTGTTTCCATGTTTTCTTTCCCTTGTTTCCCTTCTTTCCCTTATTTCCATTGTTTCCATTGTTTGTTTCCCTTGTTTCCATTGTTTCCATTGTTTGTTTCCCTTGTTTCCATGGTTTGTTTCCCTTGTTTGTTTCCATGGTTTGTTTCCCTTGTTTGTTTCCATGGTTTGTTTTCCCTTGTTTCCATGGTTTGTTTCCCTTGTTTCCATGGTTTATTGCCATGGTTTGTTTCCGTTGTTTCCATGCTTTCCATTGTATCCATTCTTTGTTTCGATTGTTGCCATGGTTTGTTTCCATGGTTTGTTTCCATTCTTTATTTCCATGTTTGTTTCCATTGTTTGTTTCCCTTGTTTCCATTGTTTCCGTTGATTGTTTCCATTGTTTAGTTTGTTTCCATTGTTTGTTTCCATTGTTTCTCTTGTTTCAATTGTTTGTTTCCATTGTTTCCATTGTTTGTTTCCCTTGTTTCCATTGTTTGTTTCCATGTTTTTTTTCCCTTGTTTCCATGGCTTGTTTCCATGGTTTCCATGGTTTCCATTGTAGCCATTGTTTGTTTCCATTGTTGCCATGGTTTGTTTCCATGGTTTACTTCCATGGTTTGTTTCCATGGTTTCCGTTGTTTCCATTGTTTATTTTCGTTCTTTCCCTTGTTTCCATGGATTGTTTCAATGGTTTGTTTCCATTGTTTCCATGGTTCGTTTCCGTTGTTTCCCTTGTTTCCCTTGTTTGTTTCCCTTGTTTCCCTTGTTTTCATTGCTTCCATTGTTTGTTTCCCTTGTTTCCATTGTTTCCATTGTTTGTTTCCCTTGTTTCCATTGTTTCCATTGTTTGTTTCCCTTGTTTCCCTTGTTTGTTTCCATGGTTTGTTTCCCTTCTTTCCATGGCTTGTTTCCATTGTTTGTTTCCCTTGTTGCCATTGTTTGTTTCCATTGTTTGTTTCCCTTGTTTCCGTTGTTTCCGTTGTTTGTTTCCATTGTTTAGTTTGTTTCCATTGTTTGTTTCCATTGTTTCCATTGTTTCCATTGTTTGTTTCCCTTGTTTCCATTCTTTCCATTGTTTGTTTCCCTTGTTTCTCTTGTTTCAATTGTTTGTTTCCCTTGTTGCCATTGTTTGTTTCCCTTGTTGCCATTGTTTGTTACCATGGTTTGTTTCCCTTGTTTCCATGGCTTGTTTCCATTGTTTCCATGGTTTCCATTGTAGCCATTGTTTGTTTCCATTGTTGCCATGGTTTGTTTCCATGGTTTACTTCCATGGTTTGTTTCCATGGTTTCCGTTGTTTCCATTGTTTATTTTCGTTCTTTCCCTTGTTTCCATGGATTGTTTCAATGGTTTATTTCCATTGTTTCCATGGTTCGTTTCCCTTGTTTCCCTTGTTTCCATTGTTTATTTCTCTTGTTTCCATTGTTTGTTTCCCTTGTTTCCCTTGTTACCATTGTTTGTTTCCCTTGTTTCCATTGTTTCCATTGTTTGGTTCCCTTCTTTCCATGGTTTGTTTCCATTGTTTGTTTCCCTTCTTTCCATTGTTTCGCCTTTTTCCATTGTTTCCATTGTTTCCATTGTTTGTTTCCCTTGTTTCCCTTGTTTGTTTCCCTTGTTTCCATGGTTTCCATTGTATCCATTGTTTGTTTCCTTTGTTGCCATGGTTTGTTTCCATAGTTTGTTTCCATGGTTTGTTTCCATGTTTTGTTTCCATGGTTTCTGTTGGTTCCGTTGTTTGTTTCCGTTGTTTCCATTGTTTCCATGGTTTGTTTCCATTTTTTAGTTTGTTTCCATTGTTTGCTACCATTGTTTCCCTTGTTTCCATTGTTTGTTTCATTTGTTTCCATTGTTTGTTTCATTTGTTTCCATTGTTTGTTTCCCTTGTTTCCATTGTTTCTTTCCATTGTTTCCCTTGTTTCCATTGTTTCCATTGTTTCCCTTGTTTCCATTGTTTCCATCGTTTGTTTCCCTTGTTTGCATTGTTTGTTTCCATTGTTTGTTTCCCTTGTTTCCATTGTTTCCATTGTTTGTTTCCCTTGTTTGCATTGTTTGTTTCCATGGTTTGTTTTCGTTGTTTCCCTTGTTTCCTTTGTTTGTTTCCCTTGTTTGTTTTCATTGTTTTTTTTCCCCTTGTTTCCATGGTTTGTTTCCATTGTTTGTTTCCCTCCTTTCCATGGTTTGTTTCCCTTGTTTCCATGGTTTCCATTGTATCCATTGTTTGTTTCCTTTGTTGCCATGGTTTGTTTCCATAGTTTGTTTCCATGTTTTGTTTCCATGTTTTGTTTCCATGGTTTCTGTTGGTTCCGTTGTTTGTTTCCATTGTTTCCATGGTTTGTTTCCATTTTTTAGTTTGCTTCCATTCTTTGTTTCCATTGTTTCCCTTGTTTCCATGGTTTGTTTCCCTTGTTTCCATTGCTTTCATTGTTTGTTTCCCTTGTTACCATTGTTTGTTTCCCTTGTTTCCGTTTCTTCCATTGTTGCCATTCTTTCCCTTTTTTCCATTGTTTCCATTGTTTGTTTCCCTTGTTTCCCTTGTTTCCATTGTTTGGTTCCCTTGTTTCCATTGTTTCCATTGTTTGGTTCCCTTGTTTCCATGGTTTGTTTCCATTGTTTGTTTCCATTGTTTCCATTGTTTCCATTGTTTCCATTGTTTGTTTCCATTGTTTGTTTCCATTGTTTCCATTGTTTGTTTCCATGGTTTGTTTTCGTTGTTTCCCTTGTTTCCATTGTTTGTTTCCCTTGTTTCCATGGCTTGTTTCCCTTGTTTCCATAGTTTATTTCCATGGTTTGTTTCCCTTCTTTCCATGGTATCCATTGTATCCATTGTTTGTTTCCATTGTTGCCATGGTTTGTTGCCATGGTTTGTTGCCATGGTTGGTTTCCCTTGTTTCCGTTGTTTCCATGGTTTGTTTCCGTTCTTTCCCTTCTTTCCATGGTTTTTTCCAATGGTTTGTTTCCATTGTTTCCATGGTTTCTTTCCATTGTTTAGTTTGTTTCCATTGTTTGTTTCCCTAGTTTCCCTTGTTTCCATTGTTTGTTTCCCTTGTTTCCATGTTTTCTTTCCCTTGTTTCCCTTGTTTCCCTTATTTCCATTGTTTCCATTGTTTGTTTCCCTTGTTTCCATTGTTTCCATTGTTTGTTTCCCTTGTTTCCATTGTTTCTTTCCATTGTTTCCGTTTTTTCCATTGTTTCCATTGTTTCCCTTGTTTCCATTGTTTCCATCGTTTGTTTCCCTTGTTTGCATTGTTTGTTTCCATTGTTTGTTTCCCTTGTTTCCATTGTTTCCCTTTTTTCCATTGTTTCCATTGTTTGTTTCCCTTGTTTCCATTGTTTCCATTTTTTGGTTCCCTTGTTTCCATGGTTTGTTTCCATTGTTTGTTTCCATTGTTTCCATTGTTTCCGTTTTTTCCATTGTTTCCATTGTTTCCATTGTTTCTTTCCATTGTTTGTTTCCATTGTTTCCATTGTTTGTTTCCATGGTTTGTTTTCGTTGTTTCCTTTGTTTCCATTGTTTGTTTCCATTGTTTCCATTGTTTCCATTGTTTCCATTGTTTCCATTGTTTCCATTGTTTCTTTCCATTGTTTGTTTCCCTTGTTTGTTTTCATTGTTTCTTTTCCCCTTGTTTCCATGGTTTGTTTCCATTGTTTGTTTCCCTCCTTTCCATGGTTTGTTTCCCTTGTTTCCATGGTTTCCATTGTATCCATTGTTTGTTTCCTTTGTTGCCATGGTTTGTTTCCATAGTTTGTTTCCATGTTTTGTTTCCATGTTTTGTTTCCATGGTTTCTGTTGGTTCCGTTGTTTGTTTCCATTGTTTCCATGGTTTGTTTCCATTTTTTAGTTTGCTTCCATTCTTTGTTTCCATTGTTTCCCTTGTTTCCATGGTTTGTTTCCCTTGTTTCCATTGCTTTCATTGTTTGTTTCCCTTGTTACCATTGTTTGTTTCCCTTGTTTCCATTTCTTCCATTGTTGCCATTGTTTCCCTTTTTTCCATTGTTTCCATTGTTTGTTTCCCTTGTTTCCATTGTTTCCATTGTTTGGTTCCCTTGTTTCCATTGTTTCCATTGTTTGGTTCCCTTGTTTCCATGGTTTGTTTCCATTGTTTGTTTCCCTTGTTTCCATTGTTTCCATTGTTTCCATTGTTTCTTTCCATTGTTTGTTTCCATTGTTTCCATTGTTTGTTTCCATGGTTTGTTTTCGTTGTTTCCCTTGTTTCCATTGTTTGTTTCCCTTGTTTCCATGGCTTGTTTCCCTTGTTTCCATGGTTTATTTCCATGGTTTGTTTCCCTTCTTTCCATGGTATCCATTGTATCCATTGTTTGTTTCCATTGTTGCCATGGTTTGTTGCCATGGTTTGTTGCCATGGTTGGTTTCCCTTGTTTCCGTTGTTTCCATGGTTTGTTTCCGTTCTTTCCCTTCTTTCCATGGTTTTTTCCAATGGTTTGTTTCCATTGTTTCCATGGTTTCTTTCCATTGTTTAGTTTGTTTCCATTGTTTGTTTCCCTAGTTTCCCTTGTTTCCATTGTTTGTTTCCCTTGTTTCCATGTTTTCTTTCCCTTGTTTCCCTTGTTTCCCTTATTTCCATTGTTTCCATTGTTTGTTTCCCTTGTTTCCATTGTTTCCATTGTTTGTTTCCCTTGTTTCCATTGTTTCTTTCCATTGTTTCCGTTTTTTCCATTGTTTCCATTGTTTCCCTTGTTTCCATTGTTTCCATCGTTTGTTTCCCTTGTTTGCATTGTTTGTTTCCATTGTTTGTTTCCCTTGTTTCCATTGTTTCCCTTTTTTCCATTGTTTCCATTGTTTGTTTCCCTTGTTTCCATTGTTTCCATTGTTTGGTTCCCTTGTTTCCATGGTTTGTTTCCATTGTTTGTTTCCATTGTTTCCATTGTTTCCGTTTTTTCCATTGTTTCCATTGTTTCCATTGTTTCTTTCCATTGTTTGTTTCCATTGTTTCCATTGTTTGTTTCCATGGTTTGTTTTCGTTGTTTCCTTTGTTTCCATTGTTTGTTTCCATTGTTTCCATTGTTTCCATTGTTTCCATTGTTTCTTTCCATTGTTTCTTTCCATTGTTTGTTTCCATTGTTTCCATTGTTTGTTTCCATGGTTTGTTTTCGTTGTTTCCTTTGTTTCCATTGTTTGTTTCCCTTGTTTCCACGGCTTGTTTCCCTTGTTTCCATGGTTTATTTCCATGGTTTGTTTCCCTTCTTTCCATGGTATCCATTGTATCCATTGTTTGTTTCCATTGTTGCCATGGTTTGTTGCCATGGTTTGTTTCCATGGTTGGTTTCCCTTGTTTCCGTTGTTTCCATGGTTTGTTTCCGTTCTTTCCCTTCTTTCCATGGTTTTTTCCAATGGTTTGTTTCCATTGTTTCCATGGTTTCTTTCCGTTGTTTAGTTTGTTTCCATTGTTTGTTTCCCTTGTTTCCATTGTTTGTTTCCCTTGTTTCCATGTTTTCTTTCCCTTGTTTCCCTTCTTTCCCTTATTTCCATTGTTTCCATTGTTTGTTTCCCTTGTTTCCATTGTTTCCATTGTTTGTTTCCCTTGTTTCCATGGTTTGTTTCCCTTGTTTGTTTCCATGGTTTGTTTCCCTTGTTTGTTTCCATGGTTTGTTTTCCCTTGTTTCCATGGTTTGTTTCCCTTGTTTCCATGGTTTATTGCCATGGTTTGTTTCCGTTGTTTCCATGCTTTCCATTGTATCCATTCTTTGTTTCGATTGTTGCCATGGTTTGTTTCCATGGTTTGTTTCCATTCTTTATTTCCATGTTTGTTTCCATTGTTTGTTTCCCTTGTTTCCATTGTTTCCGTTGATTGTTTCCATTGTTTAGTTTGTTTCCATTGTTTGTTTCCATTGTTTCTCTTGTTTCAATTGTTTGTTTCCATTGTTTCCATTGTTTGTTTCCCTTGTTTCCATTGTTTGTTTCCATGGTTTTTTTCCCTTGTTTCCATGGCTTGTTTCCATGGTTTCCATGGTTTCCATTGTAGCCATTGTTTGTTTCCATTGTTGCCATGGTTTGTTTCCATGGTTTACTTCCATGGTTTGTTTCCATGGTTTCCGTTGTTTCCATTGTTTATTTTCGTTCTTTCCCTTGTTTCCATGGATTGTTTCAATGGTTTGTTTCCATTGTTTCCATGGTTCGTTTCCGTTGTTTCCCTTGTTTCCCTTGTTTGTTTCCCTTGTTTCCCTTGTTTTCATTGCTTCCATTGTTTGTTTCCCTTGTTTCCATTGTTTCCATTGTTTGTTTCCCTTGTTTCCATTGTTTCCATTGTTTGTTTCCCTTGTTTCCCTTGTTTGTTTCCATGGTTTGTTTCCCTTCTTTCCATGGCTTGTTTCCATTGTTTGTTTCCCTTGTTGCCATTGTTTGTTTCCATTGTTTGTTTCCCTTGTTTCCGTTGTTTCCGTTGTTTGTTTCCATTGTTTAGTTTGTTTCCATTGTTTGTTTCCATTGTTTCCATTGTTTCCATTGTTTGTTTCCCTTGTTTCCATTCTTTCCATTGTTTGTTTCCCTTGTTTCTCTTGTTTCAATTGTTTGTTTCCCTTGTTGCCATTGTTTGTTTCCCTTGTTGCCATTGTTTGTTACCATGGTTTGTTTCCCTTGTTTCCATGGCTTGTTTCCATTGTTTCCATGGTTTCCATTGTAGCCATTGTTTGTTTCCATTGTTGCCATGGTTTGTTTCCATGGTTTACTTCCATGGTTTGTTTCCATGGTTTCCGTTGTTTCCATTGTTTATTTTCGTTCTTTCCCTTGTTTCCATGGATTGTTTCAATGGTTTATTTCCATTGTTTCCATGGTTCGTTTCCCTTGTTTCCCTTGTTTCCATTGTTTATTTCTCTTGTTTCCACGGTTTGTTTCCCTTGTTTCCCTTGTTACCATTGTTTGTTTCCCTTGTTTCCATTGTTTCCATTGTTTGTTTCCCTTCTTTCCATGGTTTGTTTCCATTGTTTGTTTCCCTTCTTTCCATTGTTTCGCCTTTTTCCATTGTTTCCATTGTTTCCATTGTTTGTTTCCCTTGTTTCCCTTGTTTGTTTCCCTTGTTTCCATGGTTTCCATTGTATCCATTGTTTGTTTCCTTTGTTGCCATGGTTTGTTTCCATAGTTTGTTTCCATGGTTTGTTTCCATGTTTTGTTTCCATGGTTTCTGTTGGTTCCGTTGTTTGTTTCCGTTGTTTCCATTGTTTCCATGGTTTGTTTCCATTTTTTAGTTTGTTTCCATTGTTTGCTACCATTGTTTCCCTTGTTTCCATTGTTTGTTTCATTTGTTTCCATTGTTTGTTTCCCTTGTTTCCATTGTTTCTTTCCATTGTTTCCGTTTTTTCCATTGTTTCCATTGTTTCCCTTGTTTCCATTGTTTCCCTTGTTTCCATTGTTTCCATCGTTTGTTTCCCTTGTTTGCATTGTTTGTTTCCATTGTTTGTTTCCCTTGTTTCCATTGTTTCCATTGTTTGTTTCCCTTGTTTGCATTGTTTGTTTCCATGGTTTGTTTTCGTTGTTTCCCTTGTTTCCTTTGTTTGTTTCCCTTGTTTGTTTTCATTGTTTTTTTTCCCCTTGTTTCCATGGTTTGTTTCCATTGTTTGTTTCCCTCCTTTCCATGGTTTGTTTCCCTTGTTTCCATGGTTTCCATTGTATCCATTGTTTGTTTCCTTTGTTGCCATGGTTTGTTTCCATAGTTTGTTTCCATGTTTTGTTTCCATGTTTTGTTTCCATGGTTTCTGTTGGTTCCGTTGTTTGTTTCCATTGTTTCCATGGTTTGTTTCCATTTTTTAGTTTGCTTCCATTCTTTGTTTCCATTGTTTCCCTTGTTTCCATGGTTTGTTTCCCTTGTTTCCATTGCTTTCATTGTTTGTTTCCCTTGTTACCATTGTTTGTTTCCCTTGTTTCCGTTTCTTCCATTGTTGCCATTGTTTCCCTTTTTTCCATTGTTTCCATTGTTTGTTTCCCTTGTTTCCATTGTTTCCATTGTTTGGTTCCCTTGTTTCCATTGTTTCCATTGTTTGGTTCCCTTGTTTCCATGGTTTGTTTCCATTGTTTGTTTCCCTTGTTTCCATTGTTTCCATTGTTTCCATTGTTTGTTTCCATTGTTTGTTTCCATTGTTTCCATTGTTTGTTTCCATGGTTTGTTTTCGTTGTTTCCCTTGTTTCCATTGTTTGTTTCCCTTGTTTCCATGGCTTGTTTCCCTTGTTTCCATAGTTTATTTCCATGGTTTGTTTCCCTTCTTTCCATGGTATCCATTGTATCCATTGTTTGTTTCCATTGTTGCCATGGTTTGTTGCCATGGTTTGTTGCCATGGTTGGTTTCCCTTGTTTCCGTTGTTTCCATGGTTTGTTTCCGTTCTTTCCCTTCTTTCCATGGTTTTTTCCAATGGTTTGTTTCCATTGTTTCCATGGTTTCTTTCCATTGTTTAGTTTGTTTCCATTGTTTGTTTCCCTAGTTTCCCTTGTTTCCATTGTTTGTTTCCCTTGTTTCCATGTTTTCTTTCCCTTGTTTCCCTTGTTTCCCTTATTTCCATTGTTTCCATTGTTTGTTTCCCTTGTTTCCATTGTTTCCATTGTTTGTTTCCCTTGTTTCCATTGTTTCTTTCCATTGTTTCCGTTTTTTCCATTGTTTCCATTGTTTCCCTTGTTTCCATTGTTTCCATCGTTTGTTTCCCTTGTTTGCATTGTTTGTTTCCATTGTTTGTTTCCCTTGTTTCCATTGTTTCCCTTTTTTCCATTGTTTCCATTGTTTGTTTCCCTTGTTTCCATTGTTTCCATTGTTTGGTTCCCTTGTTTCCATGGTTTGTTTCCATTGTTTGTTTCCATTGTTTCCATTGTTTCCATTGTTTCTTTCCATTGTTTGTTTCCATTGTTTCCATTGTTTGTTTCCATGGTTTGTTTTCGTTGTTTCCTTTGTTTCCATTGTTTGTTTCCATTGTTTCCATTGTTTCCATTGTTTCCATTGTTTCTTTCCATTGTTTCTTTCCATTGTTTGTTTCCATTGTTTCCATTGTTTGTTTCCATGGTTTGTTTTCGTTGTTTCCTTTGTTTCCATTGTTTGTTTCCCTTGTTTCCACGGCTTGTTTCCCTTGTTTCCATGGTTTATTTCCATGGTTTGTTTCCCTTCTTTCCATGGTATCCATTGTATCCATTGTTTGTTTCCATTGTTGCCATGGTTTGTTGCCATGGTTTGTTTCCATGGTTGGTTTCCCTTGTTTCCGTTGTTTCCATGGTTTGTTTCCGTTCTTTCCCTTCTTTCCATGGTTTTTTCCAATGGTTTGTTTCCATTGTTTCCATGGTTTCTTTCCGTTGTTTAGTTTGTTTCCATTGTTTGTTTCCCTTGTTTCCATTGTTTGTTTCCCTTGTTTCCATGTTTTCTTTCCCTTGTTTCCCTTCTTTCCCTTATTTCCATTGTTTCCATTGTTTGTTTCCCTTGTTTCCATTGTTTCCATTGTTTGTTTCCCTTGTTTCCATGGTTTGTTTCCCTTGTTTGTTTCCATGGTTTGTTTCCCTTGTTTGTTTCCATGGTTTGTTTTCCCTTGTTTCCATGGTTTGTTTCCCTTGTTTCCATGGTTTATTGCCATGGTTTGTTTCCGTTGTTTCCATGCTTTCCATTGTATCCATTCTTTGTTTCGATTGTTGCCATGGTTTGTTTCCATGGTTTGTTTCCATTCTTTATTTCCATGTTTGTTTCCATTGTTTGTTTCCCTTGTTTCCATTGTTTCCGTTGATTGTTTCCATTGTTTAGTTTGTTTCCATTGTTTGTTTCCATTGTTTCTCTTGTTTCAATTGTTTGTTTCCATTGTTTCCATTGTTTGTTTCCCTTGTTTCCATTGTTTGTTTCCATGGTTTTTTTCCCTTGTTTCCATGGCTTGTTTCCATGGTTTCCATGGTTTCCATTGTAGCCATTGTTTGTTTCCATTGTTGCCATGGTTTGTTTCCATGGTTTACTTCCATGGTTTGTTTCCATGGTTTCCGTTGTTTCCATTGTTTATTTTCGTTCTTTCCCTTGTTTCCATGGATTGTTTCAATGGTTTGTTTCCATTGTTTCCATGGTTCGTTTCCGTTGTTTCCCTTGTTTCCCTTGTTTGTTTCCCTTGTTTCCCTTGTTTTCATTGCTTCCATTGTTTGTTTCCCTTGTTTCCATTGTTTCCATTGTTTGTTTCCCTTGTTTCCATTGTTTCCATTGTTTGTTTCCCTTGTTTCCCTTGTTTGTTTCCATGGTTTGTTTCCCTTCTTTCCATGGCTTGTTTCCATTGTTTGTTTCCCTTGTTGCCATTGTTTGTTTCCATTGTTTGTTTCCCTTGTTTCCGTTGTTTCCGTTGTTTGTTTCCATTGTTTAGTTTGTTTCCATTGTTTGTTTCCATTGTTTCCATTGTTTCCATTGTTTGTTTCCCTTGTTTCCATTCTTTCCATTGTTTGTTTCCCTTGTTTCTCTTGTTTCAATTGTTTGTTTCCCTTGTTGCCATTGTTTGTTTCCCTTGTTGCCATTGTTTGTTACCATGGTTTGTTTCCCTTGTTTCCATGGCTTGTTTCCATTGTTTCCATGGTTTCCATTGTAGCCATTGTTTGTTTCCATTGTTGCCATGGTTTGTTTCCATGGTTTACTTCCATGGTTTGTTTCCATGGTTTCCGTTGTTTCCATTGTTTATTTTCGTTCTTTCCCTTGTTTCCATGGATTGTTTCAATGGTTTATTTCCATTGTTTCCATGGTTCGTTTCCCTTGTTTCCCTTGTTTCCATTGTTTATTTCTCTTGTTTCCACGGTTTGTTTCCCTTGTTTCCCTTGTTACCATTGTTTGTTTCCCTTGTTTCCATTGTTTCCATTGTTTGGTTCCCTTCTTTCCATGGTTTGTTTCCATTGTTTGTTTCCCTTCTTTCCATTGTTTCGCCTTTTTCCATTGTTTCCATTGTTTCCATTGTTTGTTTCCCTTGTTTCCCTTGTTTGTTTCCCTTGTTTCCATGGTTTCCATTGTATCCATTGTTTGTTTCCTTTGTTGCCATGGTTTGTTTCCATAGTTTGTTTCCATGGTTTGTTTCCATGTTTTGTTTCCATGGTTTCTGTTGGTTCCGTTGTTTGTTTCCGTTGTTTCCATTGTTTCCATGGTTTGTTTCCATTTTTTAGTTTGTTTCCATTGTTTGCTACCATTGTTTCCCTTGTTTCCATTGTTTGTTTCATTTGTTTCCACTGTTTGTTTCCATTGTTTCCATTGTTTCTTTCCATTGTTTCCGTTTTTTCCATTGTTTCCATTGTTTCCCTTGTTTCCATTGTTTCCATTGTTTCCCTTGTTTCCATTGTTTCCATCGTTTGTTTCCCTTGTTTGCATTGTTTGTTTCCATTGTTTGTTTCCCTTGTTTCCATTGTTTCCATTGTTTGTTTCCCTTGTTTGCATTGTTTGTTTCCATGGTTTGTTTTCGTTGTTTCCCTTGTTTCCTTTGTTTGTTTCCCTTGTTTGTTTTCATTGTTTTTTTTCCCCTTGTTTCCATGGTTTGTTTCCATTGTTTGTTTCCCTCCTTTCCATGGTTTGTTTCCCTTGTTTCCATGGTTTCCATTGTATCCATTGTTTGTTTCCTTTGTTGCCATGGTTTGTTTCCATAGTTTGTTTCCATGTTTTGTTTCCATGTTTTGTTTCCATGGTTTCTGTTGGTTCCGTTGTTTGTTTCCATTGTTTCCATGGTTTGTTTCCATTTTTTAGTTTGCTTCCATTCTTTGTTTCCATTGTTTCCCTTGTTTCCATGGTTTGTTTCCCTTGTTTCCATTGCTTTCATTGTTTGTTTCCCTTGTTACCATTGTTTGTTTCCCTTGTTTCCGTTTCTTCCATTGTTGCCATTGTTTCCCTTTTTTCCATTGTTTCCATTGTTTGTTTCCCTTGTTTCCATTGTTTCCATTGTTTGGTTCCCTTGTTTCCATTGTTTCCATTGTTTGGTTCCCTTGTTTCCATGGTTTGTTTCCATTGTTTGTTTCCCTTGTTTCCATTGTTTCCATTGTTTCCATTGTTTGTTTCCATTGTTTGTTTCCATTGTTTCCATTGTTTGTTTCCATGGTTTGTTTTCGTTGTTTCCCTTGTTTCCATTGTTTGTTTCCCTTGTTTCCATGGCTTGTTTCCCTTGTTTCCATAGTTTATTTCCATGGTTTGTTTCCCTTCTTTCCATGGTATCCATTGTATCCATTGTTTGTTTCCATTGTTGCCATGGTTTGTTGCCATGGTTTGTTGCCATGGTTGGTTTCCCTTGTTTCCGTTGTTTCCATGGTTTGTTTCCGTTCTTTCCCTTCTTTCCATGGTTTTTTCCAATGGTTTGTTTCCATTGTTTCCATGGTTTCTTTCCATTGTTTAGTTTGTTTCCATTGTTTGTTTCCCTAGTTTCCCTTGTTTCCATTGTTTGTTTCCCTTGTTTCCATGTTTTCTTTCCCTTGTTTCCCTTGTTTCCCTTATTTCCATTGTTTCCATTGTTTGTTTCCCTTGTTTCCATTGTTTCCATTGTTTGTTTCCCTTGTTTCCATTGTTTCTTTCCATTGTTTCCGTTTTTTCCATTGTTTCCATTGTTTCCCTTGTTTCCATTGTTTCCATCGTTTGTTTCCCTTGTTTGCATTGTTTGTTTCCATTGTTTGTTTCCCTTGTTTCCATTGTTTCCCTTTTTTCCATTGTTTCCATTGTTTGTTTCCCTTGTTTCCATTGTTTCCATTCTTTGGTTCCCTTGTTTCCATGGTTTGTTTCCATTGTTTGTTTCCATTGTTTCCATTGTTTCCGTTTTTTCCATTGTTTCCATTGTTTCCATTGTTTCTTTCCATTGTTTGTTTCCATTGTTTCCATTGTTTGTTTCCATGGTTTGTTTTCGTTGTTTCCTTTGTTTCCATTGTTTGTTTCCATTGTTTCCATTGTTTCCATTGTTTCCATTGTTTCCATTGTTTCTTTCCATTGTTTGTTTCCCTTGTTTGTTTTCATTGTTTTTTTTCCCCTTGTTTCCATGGTTTGTTTTCATTGTTTGTTTCCCTCCTTTCCATGGTTTGTTTCCCTTGTTTCCATGGTTTCCATTGTATCCATTGTTTGTTTCCTTTGTTGCCATGGTTTGTTTCCATAGTTTGTTTCCATGTTTTGTTTCCATGTTTTGTTTCCATGGTTTCTGTTGGTTCCGTTGTTTGTTTCCATTGTTTCCATGGTTTGTTTCCATTTTTTAGTTTGCTTCCATTCTTTGTTTCCATTGTTTCCCTTGTTTCCATGGTTTGTTTCCCTTGTTTCCATTGCTTTCATTGTTTGTTTCCCTTGTTACCATTGTTTGTTTCCCTTGTTTCCGTTTCTTCCATTGTTGCCATTGTTTCCCTTTTTTCCATTGTTTCCATTGTTTGTTTCCCTTGTTTCCATTGTTTCCATTGTTTGGTTCCCTTGTTTCCATTGTTTCCATTGTTTGGTTCCCTTGTTTCCATGGTTTGTTTCCATTGTTTGTTTCCCTTGTTTCCATTGTTTCCATTGTTTCCATTGTTTCTTTCCATTGTTTGTTTCCATTGTTTCCATTGTTTGTTTCCATGGTTTGTTTTCGTTGTTTCCCTTGTTTCCATTGTTTGTTTCCCTTGTTTCCATGGCTTGTTTCCCTTGTTTCCATGGTTTATTTCCATGGTTTGTTTCCCTTCTTTCCATGGTATCCATTGTATCCATTGTTTGTTTCCATTGTTGCCATGGTTTGTTGCCATGGTTTGTTGCCATGGTTGGTTTCCCTTGTTTCCGTTGTTTCCATGGTTTGTTTCCGTTCTTTCCCTTCTTTCCATGGTTTTTTCCAATGGTTTGTTTCCATTGTTTCCATGGTTTCTTTCCATTGTTTAGTTTGTTTCCATTGTTTGTTTCCCTAGTTTCCCTTGTTTCCATTGTTTGTTTCCCTTGTTTCCATGTTTTCTTTCCCTTGTTTCCCTTCTTTCCCTTATTTCCATTGTTTCCATTGTTTGTTTCCCTTGTTTCCATTGTTTCCATTGTTTGTTTCCCTTGTTTCCATTGTTTCTTTCCATTGTTTCCGTTTTTTCCATTGTTTCCATTGTTTCCCTTGTTTCCATTGTTTCCATCGTTTGTTTCCCTTGTTTGCATTGTTTGTTTCCATTGTTTGTTTCCCTTGTTTCCATTGTTTCCCTTTTTTCCATTGTTTCCATTGTTTGTTTCCCTTGTTTCCATTGTTTCCATTGTTTGGTTCCCTTGTTTCCATGGTTTGTTTCCATTGTTTGTTTCCATTGTTTCCATTGTTTCCGTTTTTTCCATTGTTTCCATTGTTTCCATTGTTTCTTTCCATTGTTTGTTTCCATTGTTTCCATTGTTTCTTTCCATTGTTTCTTTCCATTGTTTCCATTGTTTGTTTCCATGGTTTGTTTTCGTTGTTTCCTTTGTTTCCATTGTTTGTTTCCATTGTTTCCATTGTTTCCATTGTTTCCATTGTTTCTTTCCATTGTTTCTTTCCATTGTTTGTTTCCATTGTTTCCATTGTTTGTTTCCATGGTTTGTTTTCGTTGTTTCCTTTGTTTCCATTGTTTGTTTCCCTTGTTTCCACGGCTTGTTTCCCTTGTTTCCATGGTTTATTTCCATGGTTTGTTTCCCTTCTTTCCATGGTATCCTTTGTATCCATTGTTTGTTTCCATTGTTGCCATGGTTTGTTGCCATGGTTTGTTGCCATGGTTGGTTTCCCTTGTTTCCGTTGTTTCCATGGTTTGTTTCCGTTCTTTCCCTTCTTTCCATGGTTTTTTCCAATGGTTTGTTTCCATTGTTTCCATGGTTTCTTTCCGTTGTTTAGTTTGTTTCCATTGTTTGTTTCCCTTGTTTCCCTTGTTTCCATTGTTTGTTTCCCTTGTTTCCATGTTTTCTTTCCCTTGTTTCCCTTCTTTCCCTTATTTCCATTGTTTCCATTGTTTGTTTCCCTTGTTTCCATTGTTTCCATTGTTTGTTTCCCTTGTTTCCATGGTTTGTTTCCCTTGTTTGTTTCCATGGTTTGTTTCCCTTGTTTGTTTCCATGGTTTGTTTTCCCTTGTTTCCATGGTTTGTTTCCCTTGTTTCCATGGTTTATTGCCATGGTTTGTTTCCGTTGTTTCCATGCTTTCCATTGTATCCATTCTTTGTTTCGATTGTTGCCATGGTTTGTTTCCATGGTTTGTTTCCATTCTTTATTTCCATGTTTGTTTCCATTGTTTGTTTCCCTTGTTTCCATTGTTTCCGTTGATTGTTTCCATTGTTTAGTTTGTTTCCATTGTTTGTTTCCATTGTTTCTCTTGTTTCAATTGTTTGTTTCCATTGTTTCCATTGTTTGTTTCCCTTGTTTCCATTGTTTGTTTCCATGGTTTTTTTCCCTTGTTTCCATGGCTTGTTTCCATGGTTTCCATGGTTTCCATTGTAGCCATTGTTTGTTTCCATTGTTGCCATGGTTTGTTTCCATGGTTTACTTCCATGGTTTGTTTCCATGGTTTCCGTTGTTTCCATTGTTTATTTTCGTTCTTTCCCTTGTTTCCATGGATTGTTTCAATGGTTTGTTTCCATTGTTTCCATGGTTCGTTTCCGTTGTTTCCCTTGTTTCCCTTGTTTGTTTCCCTTGTTTCCCTTGTTTTCATTGCTTCCATTGTTTGTTTCCCTTGTTTCCATTGTTTCCATTGTTTGTTTCCCTTGTTTCCATTGTTTCCATTGTTTGTTTCCCTTGTTTCCCCTTGTTTGTTTCCATGGTTTGTTTCCCTTCTTTCCATGGCTTGTTTCCATTGTTTGTTTCCCTTGTTGCCATTGTTTGTTTCCATTGTTTGTTTCCCTTGTTTCCGTTGTTTCCGTTGTTTGTTTCCATTGTTTAGTTTGTTTCCATTGTTTGTTTCCATTGTTTCCATTGTTTCCATTGTTTGTTTCCCTTGTTTCCATTCTTTCCATTGTTTGTTTCCCTTGTTTCTCTTGTTTCAATTGTTTGTTTCCCTTGTTGCCATTGTTTGTTTCCCTTGTTGCCATTGTTTGTTACCATGGTTTGTTTCCCTTGTTTCCATGGCTTGTTTCCATTGTTTCCATGTTTTCCATTGTAGCCATTGTTTGTTTCCATTGTTGCCATGGTTTGTTTCCATGGTTTTACTTCCATGGTTTGTTTCCCATGGTTTCCGTTGTTTCCATTGTTTATTTTCGTTCTTTCCCTTGTTTCCATGGATTGTTTCAATGGTTTATTTCCATTGTTTCCATGGTTCGTTTCCCTTGTTTCCCTTGTTTCCATTGTTTATTTCTCTTGTTTCCCACGGTTTGTTTCCCTTGTTTCCCTTGTTACCATTGTTTGTTTCCCTTGTTTCCATTGTTTCCATTGTTTGGTTCCCTTCTTTCCATGGTTTGTTTCCATTGTTTGTTTCCCTTCTTTCCATTGTTTCGCCTTTTTCCATTGTTTCCATTGTTTCCATTGTTTGTTTCCCTTGTTTCCCTTGTTTGTTTCCCTTGTTTCCATGGTTTCCATTGTATCCATTGTTTGTTTCCTTTGTTGCCATGGTTTGTTTCCATAGTTTGTTTCCATGGTTTGTTTCCATGTTTTGTTTCCATGGTTTCTGTTGGTTCCGTTGTTTGTTTCCGTTGTTTCCATTGTTTCCATGGTTTGTTTCCATTTTTTAGTTTGTTTCCATTGTTTGCTACCATTGTTTCCCTTGTTTCCATTGTTTGTTTCATTTGTTTCCATTGTTTGTTTCATTTGTTTCCATTGTTTGTTTAGTTTCCATTGTTTCTTTCCATTGTTTCCGTTTTTTCCATTGTTTCCATTGTTTCCCTTGTTTCCATTGTTTCCATTGTTTCCCTTGTTTCCATTGTTTCCATCGTTTGTTTCCCTTGTTTGCATTGTTTGTTTCCATTGTTTGTTTCCCTTGTTTCCATTGTTTCCATTGTTTGTTTCCCTTGTTTGCATTGTTTGTTTCCATGGTTTGTTTTCGTTGTTTCCCTTGTTTCCTTTGTTTGTTTCCCTTGTTTGTTTTCATTGTTTTTTTTCCCCTTGTTTCCATGGTTTGTTTCCATTGTTTGTTTCCCTCCTTTCCATGGTTTGTTTCCCTTGTTTCCATGGTTTCCATTGTATCCATTGTTTGTTTCCTTTGTTGCCATGGTTTGTTTCCATAGTTTGTTTCCATGTTTTGTTTCCATGTTTTGTTTCCATGGTTTCTGTTGGTTCCGTTGTTTGTTTCCATTATTTCCATGGTTTGTTTCCATTTTTTAGTTTGCTTCCATTCTTTGTTTCCATTGTTTCCCTTGTTTCCATGGTTTGTTTCCCTTGTTTCCATTGCTTTCATTGCTTGTTTCCCTTGTTACCATTGTTTGTTTCCCTTGTTTCCGTTTCTTCCATTGTTGCCATTGTTTCCCTTTTTTCCATTGTTTCCATTGTTTGTTTCCCTTGTTTCCATTGTTTCCATTGTTTGGTTCCCTTGTTTCCATTGTTTCCATTGTTTGGTTCCTTGTTTCCATGGTTTGTTTCCATTGTTTGTTTCCCTCCTTTCCATGGTTTGTTTCCCTTGTTTCCATGGTTTCCATTGTTTCCATCGTTTGTTTCCTTTGTTGCCATGGTTTGTTTCCATAGTTTGTTTCCATGTTTTGTTTCCATGTTTTGTTTCCATGGTTTCTGTTGGTTCCGTTGTTTGTTTCCATTGTTTCCATGGTTTGTTTCCATTTTTTAGTTTGCTTCCATTCTTTGTTTCCATTGTTTCCCTTGTTTCCATGGTTTGTTTCCCTTGTTTCCATTGCTTTCATTGTTTGTTTCCCTTGTTACCATTGTTTGTTTCCCTTGTTTCCGTTTCTTCCATTGTTGCCATTGTTTCCCTTTTTTCCATTGTTTCCATTGTTTGTTTCCCTTGTTTCCATTGTTTCCATTGTTTGGTTCCCTTGTTTCCATTGTTTCCATTGTTTGGTTCCCTTGTTTCCATGGTTTGTTTCCATTGTTTGTTTCCCTTGTTTCCATTGTTTCCATTGTTTCCATTGTTTCTTTCCATTGTTTGTTTCCATTGTTTCCATTGTTTGTTTCCATGGTTTGTTTTCGTTGTTTCCCTTGTTTCCATTGTTTGTTTCCCTTGTTTCCATGGCTTGTTTCCCTTGTTTCCATGGTTTATTTCCATGGTTTGTTTCCCTTCTTTCCATGGTATCCATTGTATCCATTGTTTGTTTCCATTGTTGCCATGGTTTGTTGCCATGGTTTGTTGCCATGGTTGGTTTCCCTTGTTTCCGTTGTTTCCATGGTTTGTTTCCGTTCTTTCCCTTCTTTCCATGGTTTTTTCCAATGGTTTGTTTCCATTGTTTCCATGGTTTCTTTCCATTGTTTAGTTTGTTTCCATTGTTTGTTTCCCTAGTTTCCCTTGTTTCCATTGTTTGTTTCCCTTGTTTCCATGTTTTCTTTCCCTTGTTTCCATGTTTTCTTTCCCTTGTTTCCCTTGTTTCCCTTATTTCCATTGTTTCCATTGTTTGTTTCCCTTGTTTCCATTGTTTCCATTGTTTGTTTCCCTTGTTTCCATTTTTTCTTTCCATTGTTTCCGTTTTTCCTTGTTCCATTGTTTCCTTGTTTCCCTTGTTTCCATTGTTTCCATCGTTTGTTTCCCTTGTTTGCATTGTTTGTTTCCATTGTTTGTTTCCCTTGTTTCCATTGTTTCTTTCCATTGTTTGTTTCCATTGTTTCCATTGTTTGTTTCCATGGTTTGTTTTCGTTGTTTCCCTCCTTTCCATGGTTTGTTTCCCTTGTTTCCATGGTTTGTTTCCCTTGTTTCCATGGTTTATTTCCATGGATTGTTTCCCTTCTTTCCATGGTATCCATTGTATCCATTGTTTGTTTCCATTGTTGCCATGGTTTGTTGCCATGGTTTGTTTCCATGGTTGGTTTCCCTTGTTTCCGTTGTTTCCATGGTTTGTTTCCGTTCTTTCCCTTCTTTCCATGGTTTTTTCCAATGGTTTGTTTCCATTGTTTCCATGGTTTCTTTCCGTTGTTTAGTTTGTTTCCATTGTTTTTTTCCCTTGTTTCCCTTGTTTCCATTGTTTGTTTCCCTTGTTTCCATGTTTTCTTTCCCTTGTTTCCCTTGTTTCCCTTATTTCCATTGTTTCCATTGTTTGTTTCCCTTGTTTCCATTGTTTCCATTGTTTGTTTCCCTTGTTTCCATTGTTTCTTTCCATTGTTTCCGTTTTTTCCATTGTTTCCATTGTTTCCCTTGTTTCCATTGTTTCCATCGTTTGTTTCCCTTGTTTGCATTGTTTGTTTCCATTGTTTGTTTCCCTTGTTTCCATTGTTTCCCTTTTTTCCATTGTTTCCATTGTTTGTTTCCCTTGTTTCCATTGTTTCCATTGTTTGGTTCCCTTGTTTCCATGGTTTGTTTCCATTGTTTGTTTCCATTGTTTCCATTGTTTCCGTTTTTTCCATTGTTTCCATTGTTTCCATTGTTTCTTTCCATTGTTTGTTTCCATTGTTTCCATTGTTTGTTTCCATGGTTTGTTTTCATTGTTTCCTTTGTTTCCATTGTTTGTTTCCATTGTTTCCATTGTTTCCATTGTTTCCATTGTTTCCATTGTTTCTTTCCCATTGTTTCTTTCCATTGTTTGTTTCCATTGTTTCCATTGTTTGTTTCCATGGTTTGTTTTCGTTGTTTCCTTTGTTTCCATTGTTTGTTTCCCTTGTTTCCATGGCTTGTTTCCCTTGTTTCCATGGTTTATTTCCATGGATTGTTTCCCTTCTTTCCATGGTATCCATTGTATCCATTGTTTGTTTCCATTGTTGCCATGGTTTGTTGCCATGGTTTGTTTCCATGGTTGGTTTCCCTTGTTTCCGTTGTTTCCATGGTTTGTTTCCGTTCTTTCCCTTCTTTCCATGGTTTTTTCCAATGGTTTGTTTCCATTGTTTCCATGGTTTCTTTCCGTTGTTTAGTTTGTTTCCATTGTTTTTTTCCCTTGTTTCCCTTGTTTCCATTGTTTGTTTCCCTTGTTTCCATGTTTTCTTTCCCTTGTTTCCCTTGTTTCCCTTATTTCCATTGTTTCCATTGTTTGTTTCCCTTGTTTCCATTGTTTCCATTGTTTGTTTCCCTTGTTTCCATTGTTTCTTTCCCTTGTTTGTTTCCATGGTTTGTTTCCCTTGTTTGTTTCCATGGTTTGTTTTCCCTTGTTTCCATGGTTTGTTTCCCTTGTTTCCATGGTTTATTGCCATGGTTTGTTTCCGTTGTTTCCATGCTTTCCATTGTATCCATTCTTTGTTTCGATTGTTGCCATGGTTTGTTTCCATGGTTTGTTTCCATTCTTTATTTCCATGTTTGTTTCCATTGTTTGTTTCCCTTGTTTCCATTGTTTCCGTTGTTTGTTTCCATTGTTTAGTTTGTTTCCATTGTTTGTTTCCATTGTTTCTCTTGTTTCAATTGTTTGTTTCCATTGTTTCCATTGTTTGTTTCCCTTGTTTCCATTGTTTGTTTCCATGGTTTTTTTCCCTTGTTTCCATGGCTTGTTTCCATGGTTTCCATGGTTTCCATTGTAGCCATTGTTTGTTTCCATTGTTGCCATGGTTTGTTTCCATGGTTTACTTCCATGGTTTGTTTCCATGGTTTCCGTTGTTTCCATTGTTTATTTTCGTTCTTTCCCTTGTTTCCATGGATTGTTTCAATGGTTTGTTTCCATTGTTTCCATGGTTCGTTTCCCTTGTTTCCCTTGTTTCCCTTGTTTGTTTCCCTTGTTTCCCTTGTTTTCATTGCTTCCATTGTTTGTTTCCCTTGTTTCCATTGTTTCCATTGTTTGTTTCCCTTGTTTCCATTGTTTCCATTGTTTGTTTCCCTTGTTTCCCTTGTTTGTTTCCATGGTTTGTTTCCCTTCTTTCCATGGCTTGTTTCCATTGTTTGTTTCCCTTGTTGCCATTGTTTGTTTCCATTGTTTGTTTCCCTTGTTTCCGTTGTTTCCGTTGTTTGTTTCCATTGTTTAGTTTGTTTCCATTGTTTGTTTCCATTGTTTCCATTGTTTCCATTGTTTGTTTCCCTTGTTTCCATTCTTTCCATTGTTTGTTTCCCTTGTTTCTCTTGTTTCAATTGTTTGTTTCCCTTGTTGCCATTGTTTGTTTCCCTTGTTGCCATTGTTTGTTACCATGGTTTGTTTCCCTTGTTTCCATGGCTTGTTTCCATTGTTTCCATGGTTTCCATTGTAGCCATTGTTTGTTTCCATTGTTGCCATGGTTTGTTTCCATGGTTTACTTCCATGGTTTGTTTCCATGGTTTCCGTTGTTTCCATTGTTTATTTTCGTTCTTTCCCTTGTTTCCATGGATTGTTTCAATGGTTTATTTCCATTGTTTCCATGGTTCGTTTCCCTTGTTTCCCTTGTTTCCATTGTTTATTTCTCTTGTTTCCACGGTTTGTTTCACTTGTTTCCCTTGTTACCATTGTTTGTTTCCCTTGTTTCCATTGTTTCCATTGTTTGGTTCCCTTCTTTCCATGGTTTGTTTCCATTGTTTGTTTCCCTTCTTTCCATTGTTTCGCCTTTTTCCATTGTTTCCATTGTTTCCATTGTTTGTTTCCCTTGTTTCCCTTGTTTGTTTCCCTTGTTTCCATGGTTTCCATTGTATCCATTGTTTGTTTCCTTTGTTGCCATGGTTTGTTTCCATAGTTTGTTTCCATGGTTTGTTTCCATGTTTTGTTTCCATGGTTTCTGTTGGTTCCGTTGTTTGTTTCCGTTGTTTCCATTGTTTCCATGGTTTGTTTCCATTTTTTAGTTTGTTTCCATTGTTTGCTACCATTGTTTCCCTTGTTTCCATTGTTTGTTTCATTTGTTTCCATTGTTTGTTTCCCTTGTTTCCATTGTTTGTTTCCTTGTTTCCATTGTTTCTTTCCATTGTTTCCGTTTTTTCCATTGTTTCCATTGTTTCCCTTGTTTCCATTGTTTCCATTGTTTCCCTTGTTTCCATTGTTTCCATCGTTTGTTTCCCTTGTTTGCATTGTTTGTTTCCATTGTTTGTTTCCCTTGTTTCCATTGTTTCCATTGTTTGTTTCCCTTGTTTGCATTGTTTGTTTCCATGGTTTGCTTTTGTTGTTTCCCTTGTTTCCTTTGTTTGTTTCCCTTGTTTGTTTTCATTGTTTTTTTTCCCCTTGTTTCCATGGTTTGTTTCCATTGTTTGTTTCCCTCCTTTCCATGGTTTGTTTCCCTTGTTTCCATGGTTTCCATTGTATCCATTGTTTGTTTCCTTTGTTGCCATGGTTTGTTTCCATAGTTTGTTTCCATGTTTTGTTTCCATGTTTTGTTTCCATGGTTTCTGTTGGTTCCGTTGTTTGTTTCCATTGTTTCCATGGTTTGTTTCCATTTTTTAGTTTGCTTCCATTCTTTGTTTCCATTGTTTCCCTTGTTTCCATGGTTTGTTTCCCTTGTTTCCATTGCTTTCATTGTTTGTTTCCCTTGTTACCATTGTTTGTTTCCCTTGTTTCCGTTTCTTCCATTGTTGCCATTGTTTCCCTTTTTTCCATTGTTTCCATTGTTTGGTTCCCTTGTTTCCATTGTTTCCATTGTTTGGTTCCCTTGTTTCCATTGTTTCCATTGTTTGGTTCCCTTGTTTCCATGGTTTGTTTCCATTGTTTGTTTCCCTTGTTTCCATTGTTTCCATTGTTTCCATTGTTTCTTTCCATTGTTTGTTTCCATTGTTTCCATTGTTTGTTTCCATGGTTTGTTTTCGTTGTTTCCCTTGTTTCCATTGTTTGTTTCCCTTGTTTCCATGGCTTGTTTCCCTTGTTTCCATGGTTTATTTCCATGGTTTGTTTCCCTTCTTTCCATGGTATCCATTGTATCCATTGTTTGTTTCCATTGTTGCCATGGTTTGTTGCCATGGTTTGTTTCCATGGTTGGTTTCCCTTGTTTCCGTTGTTTCCATGGTTTGTTTCCGTTCTTTCCCTTCTTTCCATGGTTTTTTCCAATGGTTTGTTTCCATTGTTTCCATGGTTTCTTTCCATTGTTTAGTTTGTTTCCATTGTTTGTTTCCCTAGTTTCCCTTGTTTCCATTGTTTGTTTCCCTTGTTTCCATGTTTTCTTTCCCTTGTTTCCCTTGTTTCCCTTATTTCCATTGTTTCCATTGTTTGTTTCCCTTGTTTCCATTGTTTCCATTGTTTGTTTCCATTGTTTCCATTGTTTCTTTCCATTGTTTCCGTTTTTTCCATTGTTTCCATTGTTTCCCTTGTTTCCATTGTTTCCATCGTTTGTTTCCCTTGTTTGCATTGTTTGTTTCCATTGTTTGTTTCCCTTGTTTCCATTGTTTCCCTTTTTTCCATTGTTTCCATTGTTTGTTTCCCTTGTTTCCATTGTTTCCATTGTTTGGTTCCCTTGTTTCCATGGTTTGTTTCCATTGTTTGTTTCCATTGTTTCCATTGTTTCCGTTTTTTCCATTGTTTCCATTGTTTCCATTGTTTCTTTCCATTGTTTGTTTCCATTGTTTCCATTGTTTGTTTCCATGGTTTGTTTTCGTTGTTTCCTTTGTTTCCATTGCTTGTTTCCATTGTTTCCATTTTTTCCTTTGTTTCCATTGTTTCTTTCCATTGTTTCTTTCCATTGTTTGTTTCCCTTGTTTGTTTTCATTGTTTTTTTTCCCCTTGTTTCCATGGTTTGTTTCCATTGTTTGTTTCCCTCCTTTCCATGGCTTGTTTCCCTTGTTTCCATGGTTTCCATTGTATCCATTGTTTGTTTCCTTTGTTGCCATGGTTTGTTTCCATAGTTTGTTTCCATGTTTTGTTTCCATGTTTTGTTTCCATGGTTTCTGTTGGTTCCGTTGTTTGTTTCCATTGTTTCCATGGTTTGTTTCCATTTTTTAGTTTGCTTCCATTCTTTGTTTCCATTGTTTCCCTTGTTTCCATGGTTTGTTTCCCTTGTTTCCATTGCTTTCATTGTTTGTTTCCCTTGTTACCATTGTTTGTTTCCCTTGTTTCCGTTTCTTCCATTGTTGCCATTGTTTCCCTTTTTTCCATTGTTTCCATTGTTTGTTTCCCTTGTTTCCATTTTTTCCATTGTTTGGTTCCCTTGTTTCCATTGTTTCCATTGTTTGGTTCCCTTGTTTCCATGGTTTGTTTCCATTGTTTGTTTCCCTTGTTTCCATTGTTTCCATTGTTTCTTTCCATTGTTTGTTTCCATTGTTTCCATTGTTTGTTTCCATGGTTTGTTTTCGTTGTTTCCCTTGTTTCCATTGTTTGTTTCCCTTGTTTCCATGGCTTGTTTCCCTTGTTTCCATGGTTTATTTCCATGGTTTGTTTCCCTTCTTTCCATGGTATCCATTGTATCCATTGTTTGTTTCCATTGTTGCCATGGTTTGTTGCCATGGTTTGTTTCCATGGTTGGTTTCCCTTGTTTCCGTTGTTTCCATGGTTTGTTTCCGTTCTTTCCCTTCTTTCCATGGTTTTTTCCAATGGTTTGTTTCCATTGTTTCCATGGTTTCTTTCCATTGTTTAGTTTGTTTCCATTGTTTGTTTCCCTAGTTTCCCTTGTTTCCATTGTTTGTTTCCCTTGTTTCCATGTTTTCTTTCCCTTGTTTCCATGTTTTCTTTCCCTTGTTTCCCTTGTTTCCCTTATTTCCATTGTTTCCATTGTTTGTTTCCCTTGTTTCCATTGTTTCCATTGTTTGTTTCCCTTGTTTCCATTGTTTCTTTCCATTGTTTCCGTTTTTTCCATTGTTTCCATTGTTTCCCTTGTTTCCATTGTTTCCATCGTTTGTTTCCCTTGTTTGCATTGTTTGTTTCCATTGTTTGTTTCCCTTGTTTCCATTGTTTCCCTTTTTTCCATTGTTTCCATTGTTTGTTTCCCTTGTTTCCATTGTTTCCATTGTTTGGTTCCCTTGTTTCCATGGTTTGTTTCCATTGTTTGTTTCCATTGTTTCCATTGTTTCCGTTTTTTCCATTGTTTCCATTGTTTCCATTGTTTCTTTCCATTGTTTGTTTCCATTGTTTCCATTGTTTGTTTCCATGGTTTGTTTTCATTGTTTCCTTTGTTTCCATTGTTTGTTTCCATTGTTTCCATTGTTTCCATTGTTTCCATTGTTTCCATTGTTTCTTTCCATTGTTTCTTTCCATTGTTTGTTTCCATTGTTTCCATTGTTTGTTTCCATGGTTTGTTTTCGTTGTTTCCTTTGTTTCCATTGTTTGTTTCCCTTGTTTCCATGGTTTGTTTCCCTTGTTTCCATGGTTTATTTCCATGGATTGTTTCCCTTCTTTCCATGGTATCCATTGTATCCATTGTTTGTTTCCATTGTTGCCATGGTTTGTTGCCATGGTTTGTTTCCATGGTTGGTTTCCCTTGTTTCCGTTGTTTCCATGGTTTGTTTCCGTTCTTTCCCTTCTTTCCATGGTTTTTTCCAATGGTTTGTTTCCATTGTTTCCATGGTTTCTTTCCGTTGTTTAGTTTGTTTCCATTGTTTTTTTCCCTTGTTTCCCTTGTTTCCATTGTTTGTTTCCCTTGTTTCCATGTTTTCTTTCCCTTGTTTCCCTTGTTTCCCTTATTTCCATTGTTTCCATTGTTTGTTTCCCTTGTTTCCATTGTTTCCATTGTTTGTTTCCCTTGTTTCCATTGTTTCTTTCCATTGTTTCCGTTTTTTCCATTGTTTCCATTGTTTCCCTTGTTTCCATTGTTTCCATCGTTTGTTTCCCTTGTTTGCATTGTTTGTTTCCATTGTTTGTTTCCCTTGTTTCCATTGTTTCCCTTTTTTCCATTGTTTCCATTGTTTGTTTCCCTTGTTTCCATTGTTTCCATTGTTTGGTTCCCTTGTTTCCATGGTTTGTTTCCATTGTTTGTTTCCATTGTTTCCATTGTTTCCGTTTTTTCCATTGTTTCCATTGTTTCCATTGTTTCTTTCCATTGTTTGTTTCCATTGTTTCCATTGTTTGTTTCCATGGTTTGTTTTCATTGTTTCCTTTGTTTCCATTGTTTGTTTCCATTGTTTCCATTGTTTCCATTGTTTCCATTGTTTCCATTGTTTCTTTCCATTGTTTCTTTCCATTGTTTGTTTCCATTGTTTCCATTGTTTGTTTCCATGGTTTGTTTTCGTTGTTTCCTTTGTTTCCATTGTTTGTTTCCCTTGTTTCCATGGCTTGTTTCCCTTGTTTCCATGGTTTATTTCCATGGATTGTTTCCCTTCTTTCCATGGTATCCATTGTATCCATTGTTTGTTTCCATTGTTGCCATGGTTTGTTGCCATGGTTTGTTTCCATGGTTGGTTTCCCTTGTTTCCGTTGTTTCCATGGTTTGTTTCCGTTCTTTCCCTTCTTTCCATGGTTTTTTCCAATGGTTTGTTTCCATTGTTTCCATGGTTTCTTTCCGTTGTTTAGTTTGTTTCCATTGTTTTTTTCCCTTGTTTCCCTTGTTTCCATTGTTTGTTTCCCTTGTTTCCATGTTTTCTTTCCCTTGTTTCCCTTGTTTCCCTTATTTCCATTGTTTCCATTGTTTGTTTCCCTTGTTTCCATTGTTTCCATTGTTTGTTTCCCTTGTTTCCATGGTTTGTTTCCCTTGTTTGTTTCCATGGTTTGTTTTCCCTTGTTTCCATGGTTTGTTTCCCTTGTTTCCATGGTTTATTGCCATGGTTTGTTTCCGTTGTTTCCATGCTTTCCATTGTATCCATTCTTTGTTTCGATTGTTGCCATGGTTTGTTTCCATGGTTTGTTTCCATTCTTTATTTCCATGTTTGTTTCCATTGTTTGTTTCCCTTGTTTCCATTGTTTCCGTTGTTTGTTTCCATTGTTTAGTTTGTTTCCATTGTTTGTTTCCATTGTTTCTCTTGTTTCAATTGTTTGTTTCCATTGTTTCCATTGTTTGTTTCCCTTGTTTCCATTGTTTGTTTCCATGGTTTTTTTCCCTTGTTTCCATGGCTTGTTTCCATGGTTTCCATGGTTTCCATTGTAGCCATTGTTTGTTTCCATTGTTGCCATGGTTTGTTTCCATGGTTTACTTCCATGGTTTGTTTCCATGGTTTCCGTTGTTTCCATTGTTTATTTTCGTTCTTTCCCTTGTTTCCATGGATTGTTTCAATGGTTTGTTTCCATTGTTTCCATGGTTCGTTTCCCTTGTTTCCCTTGTTTCCCTTGTTTGTTTCCCTTGTTTCCCTTGTTTTCATTGCTTCCATTGTTTGTTTCCCTTGTTTCCATTGTTTCCATTGTTTGTTTCCCTTGTTTCCATTGTTTCCATTGTTTGTTTCCCTTGTTTCCCTTGTTTGTTTCCATGGTTTGTTTCCCTTCTTTCCATGGCTTGTTTCCATTGTTTGTTTCCCTTGTTGCCATTGTTTGTTTCCATTGTTTGTTTCCCTTGTTTCCGTTGTTTCCGTTGTTTGTTTCCATTGTTTAGTTAGTTTCCATTGTTTGTTTCCCTTGTTTCCATTGTTTCCATTGTTTGTTTCCCTTGTTTCCATTCTTTCCATTGTTTGTTTCCCTTGTTTCTCGTTTCAATTGTTTGTTTCCCTTGTTGCCATTGTTTGTTTCCCTTGTTGCCATTGTTTGTTACCATGGTTTGTTTCCCTTGTTTCCATGGCTTGTTTCCATTGTTTCCATGGTTTCCATTGTAGCCATTGTTTGTTTCCATTGTTGCCATGGTTTGTTTCCATGGTTTACTTCCATGGTTTGTTTCCATGGTTTCCGTTGTTTCCATTGTTTATTTTCGTTCTTTCCCTTGTTTCCATGGATTGTTTCAATGGTTTATTTCCATTGTTTCCATGGTTCGTTTCCCTTGTTTCCCTTGTTTCCATTGTTTATTTCTCTTGTTTCCACGGTTTGTTTCCCTTGTTTCCCTTGTTACCATTGTTTGTTTCCCTTGTTTCCATTGTTTCCATTGTTTGGTTCCCTTCTTTCCATGGTTTGTTTCCATTGTTTGTTTCCCTTCTTTCCATTGTTTCGCCTTTTTCCATTGTTTCCATTGTTTCCATTGTTTGTTTCCCTTGTTTCCCTTGTTTGTTTCCCTTGTTTCCATGGTTTCCATTGTATCCATTGTTTGTTTCCTTTGTTGCCATGGTTTGTTTCCATAGTTTGTTTCCATGGTTTGTTTCCATGTTTTGTTTCCATGGTTTCTGTTGGTTCCGTTGTTTGTTTCCGTTGTTTCCATTGTTTCCATGGTTTGTTTCCATTTTTTAGTTTGTTTCCATTGTTTGCTACCATTGTTTCCCTTGTTTCCATTGTTTGTTTCATTTGTTTCCATTGTTTGTTTCATTTGTTTCCATTGTTTGTTTCCCTTGTTTCCATTGTTTCTTTCCATTGTTTCCGTTTTTTCCATTGTTTCCATTGTTTCCCTTGTTTCCATTGTTTCCATTGTTTCCCTTGTTTCCATTGTTTCCATCGTTTGTTTCCCTTGTTTGCATTGTTTGTTTCCATTGTTTGTTTCCCTTGTTTCCATTGTTTCCATTGTTTGTTTCCCTTGTTTGCATTGTTTGTTTCCATGGTTTGTTTTCGTTGTTTCCCTTGTTTCCTTTGTTTGTTTCCCTTGTTTGTTTTCATTGTTTTTTTTCCCCTTGTTTCCATGGTTTGTTTCCATTGTTTGTTTCCCTCCTTTCCATGGTTTGTTTCCCTTGTTTCCATGGTTTCCATTGTATCCATTGTTTGTTTCCTTTGTTGCCATGGTTTGTTTCCATAGTTTGTTTCCATGTTTTGTTTCCATGTTTTGTTTCCATGGTTTCTGTTGGTTCCGTTGTTTGTTTCCATTGTTTCCATGGTTTGTTTCCATTTTTTAGTTTGCTTCCATTCTTTGTTTCCATTGTTTCCCTTGTTTCCATGGTTTGTTTCCCTTGTTTCCATTGCTTTCATTGTTTGTTTCCCTTGTTACCATTGTTTGTTTCCCTTGTTTCCGTTTCTTCCATTGTTGCCATTGTTTCCCTTTTTTCCATTGTTTCCATTGTTTGGTTCCCTTGTTTCCATTGTTTCCATTGTTTGGTTCCCTTGTTTCCATTGTTTCCATTGTTTGGTTCCCTTGTTTCCATGGTTTGTTTCCATTGTTTGTTTCCCTTGTTTCCATTGTTTCCATTGTTTCCATTGTTTCTTTCCATTGTTTGTTTCCATTGTTTCCATTGTTTGTTTCCATGGTTTGTTTTCGTTGTTTCCCTTGTTTCCATTGTTTGTTTCCCTTGTTTCCATGGCTTGTTTCCCTTGTTTCCATGGTTTATTTCCATGGTTTGTTTCCCTTCTTTCCATGGTATCCATTGTATCCATTGTTTGTTTCCATTGTTGCCATGGTTTGTTGCCATGGTTTGTTTCCATGGTTGGTTTCCCTTGTTTCCGTTGTTTCCATGGTCTGTTTCCGTTCTTTCCCTTCTTTCCATGGTTTTTTCCAATGGTTTGTTTCCATTGTTTCCATGGTTTCTTTCCATTGTTTAGTTTGTTTCCATTGTTTGTTTCCCTAGTTTCCCTTGTTTCCATTGTTTGTTTCCCTTGTTTCCATGTTTTCTTTCCCTTGTTTCCCTTGTTTCCCTTATTTCCATTGTTTCCATTGTTTGTTTCCCTTGTTTCCATTGTTTCCATTGTTTGTTTCCCTTGTTTCCATTGTTTCTTTCCCTTGTTTGTTTCCATGGTTTGTTTCCCTTGTTTGTTTCCATGGTTTGTTTTCCCTTGTTTCCATGGTTTGTTTCCCTTGTTTCCATGGTTTATTGCCATGGTTTGTTTCCGTTGTTTCCATGCTTTCCATTGTATCCATTCTTTGTTTCGATTGTTGCCATGGTTTGTTTCCATGGTTTGTTTCCATTCTTTATTTCCATGTTTGTTTCCATTGTTTGTTTCCCTTGTTTCCATTGTTTCCGTTGATTGTTTCCATTGTTTAGTTTGTTTCCATTGTTTGTTTCCATTGTTTCTCTTGTTTCAATTGTTTGTTTCCATTGTTTCCATTGTTTGTTTCCCTTGTTTCCATTGTTTGTTTCCATGGTTTTTTTCCCTTGTTTCCATGGCTTGTTTCCATGGTTTCCATGGTTTCCATTGTAGCCATTGTTTGTTTCCATTGTTGCCATGGTTTGTTTCCATGGTTTACTTCCATGGTTTGTTTCCATGGTTTCCGTTGTTTCCATTGTTTATTTTCGTTCTTTCCCTTGTTTCCATGGATTGTTTCAATGGTTTGTTTCCATTGTTTCCATGGTTCGTTTCCGTTGTTTCCCTTGTTTCCCTTGTTTGTTTCCCTTGTTTCCCTTGTTTTCATTACTTCCATTGTTTGTTTCCCTTGTTTCCATTGTTTCCATTGTTTGTTTCCCTTGTTTCCATTGTTTCCATTGTTTGTTTCCCTTGTTTCCCTTGTTTGTTTCCATGGTTTGTTTCCCTTCTTTCCATGGCTTGTTTCCATTGTTTGTTTCCCTTGTTGCCATTGTTTGTTTCCATTGTTTGTTTCCCTTGTTTCCGTTGTTTCCGTTGTTTGTTTCCATTGTTTAGTCTGTTTCCATTGTTTTTTTCCATTGTTTCCATTGTTTCCATTGTTTGTTTGCCTTGTTTCCATTCTTTCCATTGTTTGTTTCCCTTGTTTCTCTTGTTTCAATTGTTTGTTTCCCTTGTTGCCATTGTTTGTTTCCCTTGTTGCCATTGTTTGTTACCATGGTTTGTTTCCCTTGTTTCCATGGCTTGTTTCCATTGTTTCCATGGTTTCCATTGTAGCCATTGTTTGTTTCCATTGTTGCCATGGTTTGTTTCCATGGTTTACTTCCATGGTTTGTTTCCATGGTTTCCGTTGTTTCCATTGTTTATTTTCGTTCTTTCCCTTGTTTCCATGGATTGTTTCAATGGTTTATTTCCATTGTTTCCATGGTTCGTTTCCCTTGTTTCCCTTGTTTCCATTGTTTATTTCTCTTGTTTCCACGGTTTGTTTCCCTTGTTTCCCTTGTTACCATTGTTTGTTTCCCTTGTTTCCATTGTTTCCATTGTTTGGTTCCCTTCTTTCCATGGTTTGTTTCCATTGTTTGTTTCCCTTCTTTCCATTGTTTCGCCTTTTTCCATTGTTTCCATTGTTTGTTTCCCTTGTTTCCCTTGTTTGTTTCCCTTGTTTCCATGGTTTCCATTGTATCCATTGTTTGTTTCCTTTGTTGCCATGGTTTGTTTCCATAGTTTGTTTCCATGGTTTGTTTCCATGTTTTGTTTCCATGGTTTCTGTTGGTTCCGTTGTTTGTTTCCGTTGTTTCCATTGTTTCCATGGTTTGTTTCCATTTTTTAGTTTGTTTCCATTGTTTGCTACCATTGTTTCCCTTGTTTCCATTGTTTGTTTCATTTGTTTCCATTGTTTGTTTCATTTGTTTCCATTGTTTGTTTCCCTTGTTTCCATTGTTTCTTTCCATTGTTTCCGTTTTTTCCATTGTTTCCATTGTTTCCCTTGTTTCCATTGTTTCCATTGTTTCCCTTGTTTCCATTGTTTCCATCGTTTGTTTCCCTTGTTTGCATTGTTTGTTTCCATTGTTTGTTTCCCTTGTTTCCATTGTTTCCATTGTTTGTTTCCCTTGTTTGCATTGTTTGTTTCCATGGTTTGTTTTCGTTGTTTCCCTTGTTTCCTTTGTTTGTTTCCCTTGTTTGTTTTCATTGTTTTTTTTCCCCTTGTTTCCATGGTTTGTTTCCATTGTTTGTTTCCCTCCTTTCCATGGTTTGTTTCCCTTGTTTCCATGGTTTCCATTGTATCCATTGTTTGTTTCCTTTGTTGCCATGGTTTGTTTCCATAGTTTGTTTCCATGTTTTGTTTCCATGTTTTGTTTCCATGGTTTCTGTTGGTTCCGTTGTTTGTTTCCATTGTTTCCATGGTTTGTTTCCATTTTTTAGTTTGCTTCCATTCTTTGTTTCCATTGTTTCCCTTGTTTCCATGGTTTGTTTCCCTTGTTTCCATTGCTTTCATTGTTTGTTTCCCTTGTTACCATTGTTTGTTTCCCTTGTTTCCGTTTCTTCCATTGTTGCCATTGTTTCCCTTTTTTCCATTGTTTCCATTGTTTGGTTCCCTTGTTTCCATTGTTTCCATTGTTTGGTTCCCTTGTTTCCATGGTTTGTTTCCATTGTTTGTTTCCCTTGTTTCCATTGTTTCCATTGTTTCCATTGTTTCTTTCCATTGTTTGTTTCCATTGTTTCCATTGTTTGTTTCCATGGTTTGTTTTCGTTGTTTCCCTTGTTTCCATTGTTTCTTTCCCTTGTTTCCATGGCTTGTTTCCCTTGTTTCCATAGTTTATTTCCATGGTTTGTTTCCCTTCTTTCCATGGTATCCATTGTATCCATTGTTTGTTTCCATTGTTGCCATGGTTTGTTGCCATGGTTTGTTGCCATGGTTGGTTTCCCTTGTTTCCGTTGTTTCCATGGTTTGTTTCCGTTCTTTCCCTTCTTTCCATGGTTTTTTCCAATGGTTTGTTTCCACTGTTTCCATGGTTTCTTTCCATTGTTTAGTTTGTTTCCATTGTTTGTTTCCCTAGTTTCCCTTGTTTCCATTGTTTGTTTCCCTTGTTTCCATGTTTTCTTTCCCTTGTTTCCCTTGTTTCCCTTATTTCCATTGTTTCCATTGTTTGTTTCCCTTGTTTCCATTGTTTCCATTGTTTGTTTCCCTTGTTTCCATTGTTTCTTTCCATTATTTCCGTTTTTTCCATTGTTTCCATTGTTTCCCTTGTTTCCATTGTTTCCATCGTTTGTTTCCCTTGTTTGCATTGTTTGTTTCCATTGTTTGTTTCCCTTGTTTCCATTGTTTCCATTGTTTGGTTCCCTTGTTTCCATGGTTTGTTTCCATTGTTTGTTTCCATTGTTTCCATTGTTTCCGTTTTTTCCATTGTTTCCATTGTTTCCATTGTTTCCATTGTTTCTTTCCATTGTTTGTTTCCATTGTTTCCATTGTTTGTTTCCATGGTTTGTTTTCATTGTTTCCTTTGTTTCCATTGTTTGTTTCCATTGTTTCCATTGTTTCCATTGTTTCCATTGTTTCCATTGTTTCTTTCCATTGTTTCTTTCCATTGTTTGTTTCCATTGTTTCCATTGTTTGTTTCCATGGTTTGTTTTCGTTGTTTCCTTTGTTTCCATTGTTTGTTTCCCTTGTTTCCATGGCTTGTTTCCCTTGTTTCCATGGTTTATTTCCATGGATTGTTTCCCTTCTTTCCATGGTATCCATTGTATCCATTGTTTGTTTCCATTGTTGCCATGGTTTGTTGCCATGGTTTGTTTCCATGGTTGGTTTCCCTTGTTTCCGTTGTTTCCATGGTTTGTTTCCGTTCTTTCCCTTCTTTCCATGGTTTTTTCCAATGGTTTGTTTCCATTGTTTCCATGGTTTCTTTCCGTTGTTTAGTTTGTTTCCATTGTTTGTTTCCCTTGTTTCCCTTGTTTCCATTGTTTGTTTCCCTTGTTTCCATGTTTTCTTTCCCTTGTTTCCCTTGTTTCCCTTATTTCCATTGTTTCCATTGTTTGTTTCCCTTGTTTCCATTGTTTCCATTGTTTGTTTCCCTTGTTTCCATGGTTTGTTTCCCTTGTTTGTTTCCATGGTTTGTTTCCCTTGTTTGTTTCCATGGTTTGTTTTCCCTTGTTTCCATGGTTTGTTTCCCTTGTTTCCATGGTTTATTGCCATGGTTTGTTTCCGTTGTTTCCATGCTTTCCATTGTATCCATTCTTTGTTTCGATTGTTGCCATGGTTTGTTTCCATGGTTTGTTTCCATTCTTTATTTCCATGTTTGTTTCCATTGTTTGTTTCCCTTGTTTCCATTGTTTCCGTTGTTTGTTTCCATTGTTTAGTTTGTTTCCATTGTTTGTTTCCATTGTTTCTCTTGTTTCAATTGTTTGTTTCCATTGTTTCCATTGTTTGTTTCCCTTGTTTCCATTGTTTGTTTCCATGGTTTTTTTCCCTTGTTTCCATGGCTTGTTTCCATGGTTTCCATGGTTTCCATTGTAGCCATTGTTTGTTTCCATTGTTGCCATGGTTTGTTTCCATGGTTTACTTCCATGGTTTGTTTCCATGGTTTCCGTTGTTTCCATTGTTTATTTTCGTTCTTTCCCTTGTTTCCATGGATTGTTTCAATGGTTTGTTTCCATTGTTTCCATGGTTCGTTTCCGTTGTTTCCCTTGTTTCCCTTGTTTGTTTCCCTTGTTTCCCTTGTTTTCATTGCTTCCATTGTTTGTTTCCCTTGTTTCCATTGTTTCCATTGTTTGTTTCCCTTGTTTCCATTGTTTCCATTGTTTGTTTCCCTTGTTTCCCTTGTTTGTTTCCATGGTTTGTTTCCCTTCTTTCCATGGCTTGTTTCCATTGTTTGTTTCCCTTGTTGCCATTGTTTGTTTCCATTGTTTGTTTCCCTTGTTTCCGTTGTTTCCGTTGTTTGTTTCCATTGTTTAGTTTGTTTCCATTGTTTGTTTCCATTGTTTCCCTTCTTTCGATTGTTTGTTTCCCTTGTTTCCATTCTTTCCATTGTTTGTTTCCCTTGTTTCTCTTGTTTCAATTGTTTGTTTCCCTTGTTGCCATTGTTTGTTTCCCTTGTTGCCATTGTTTGTTTCCATGGTTTGTTTCCCTTGTTTCCATGGCTTGTTTCCATTGTTTCCATGGTTTCCATTGTAGCCATTGTTTGTTTCCATTGTTGCCATGGTTTGTTTCCATGGTTTACTTCCATGGTTTGTTTCCATGGTTTCCGTTGTTTCCATTGTTTATTTTCGTTCTTTCCCTTGTTTCCATGGATTGTTTCAATGGTTTATTTCCATTGTTTCCATGGTTCGTTTCCCTTGTTTCCCTTGTTTCCATTGTTTATTTCTCTTGTTTCCACGGTTTGTTTCCCTTGTTTCCCTTGTTACCATTGTTTGTTTCCCTTGTTTCCATTGTTTCCATTGTTTGGTTCCCTTCTTTCCATGGTTTGTTTCCATTGTTTGTTTCCCTTCTTTCCATTGTTTCGCCTTTTTCCATTGTTTCCATTGTTTCCATTGTTTGTTTCCCTTGTTTCCCTTGTTTGTTTCCCTTGTTTCCATGGTTTCCATTGTATCCATTGTTTGTTTCCTTTGTTGCCATGGTTTGTTTCCATAGTTTGTTTCCATGGTTTGTTTCCATGTTTTGTTTCCATGGTTTCTGTTGGTTCCGTTGTTTGTTTCCGTTGTTTCCATTGTTTCCATGGTTTGTTTCCATTTTTTAGTTTGTTTCCATTGTTTGCTACCATTGTTTCCCTTGTTTCCATTGTTTGTTTCATTTGTTTCCATTGTTTGTTTCATTTGTTTCCATTGTTTGTTTCCCTTGTTTCCATTGTTTCTTTCCATTGTTTCCGTTTTTTCCATTGTTTCCATTGTTTCCCTTGTTTCCATTGTTTCCATTGTTTCCCTTGTTTCCATTGTTTCCATCGTTTGTTTCCCTTGTTTGCATTGTTTGTTTCCATTGTTTGTTTCCCTTGTTTCCATTGTTTCCATTGTTTGTTTCCCTTGTTTGCATTGTTTGTTTCCATGGTTTGTTTTCGTTGTTTCCCTTGTTTCCTTTGTTTGTTTCCCTTGTTTGTTTTCATTGGTTTTTTTCCCCTTGTTTCCATGGTTTGTTTCCATTGTTTGTTTCCCTCCTTTCCATGGTTTGTTTCCCTTGTTTCCATGGTTTCCATTGTATCCATTGTTTGTTTCCTTTGTTGCCATGGTTTGTTTCCATAGTTTGTTTCCATGTTTTGTTTCCATGTTTTGTTTCCATGGTTTCTGTTGGTTCCGTTGTTTGTTTCCATTGTTTCCATGGTTTGTTTCCATTTTTTAGTTTGCTTCCATTCTTTGTTTCCATTGTTTCCCTTGTTTCCATGGTTTGTTTCCCTTGTTTCCATTGCTTTCATTGTTTGTTTCCCTTGTTACCATTGTTTGTTTCCCTTGTTTCCGTTTCTTCCATTGTTGCCATTGTTTCCCTTTTTTCCATTGTTTCCATTGTTTGGTTCCCTTGTTTCCATTGTTTCCATTGTTTGGTTCCCTTGTTTCCATTGTTTCCATTGTTTGGTTCCCTTGTTTCCATGGTTTGTTTCCATTGTTTGTTTCCATTGTTTCCATTGTTTCCATTGTTTCCATTGTTTCTTTCCATTGTTTGTTTCCATTGTTTCCATTGTTTGTTTCCATGGTTTGTTTTCGTTGTTTCCCTTGTTTCCATTGTTTGTTTCCCTTGTTTCCATGGCTTGTTTCCCTTGTTTCCATGGTTTATTTCCATGGTTTGTTTCCCTTCTTTCCATGGTATCCATTGTATCCATTGTTTGTTTCCATTGTTGCCATGGTTTGTTGCCATGGTTTGTTTCCATGGTTGGTTTCCCTTGTTTCCGTTGTTTCCATGGTCTGTTTCCGTTCTTTCCCTTCTTTCCATGGTTTTTTCCAATGGTTTGTTTCCATTGTTTCCATGGTTTCTTTCCATTGTTTAGTTTGTTTCCATTGTTTGTTTCCCTAGTTTCCCTTGTTTCCATTGTTTGTTTCCCTTGTTTCCATGTTTTCTTTCCCTTGTTTCCCTTGTTTCCCTTATTTCCATTGTTTCCATTGTTTGTTTCCCTTGTTTCCATTGTTTCCATTGTTTGTTTCCCTTGTTTCCATGGTTTCTTTCCCTTGTTTGTTTCCATGGTTTGTTTCCCTTGTTTGTTTCCATGGTTTGTTTTCCCTTGTTTCCATGGTTTGTTTCCCTTGTTTCCATGGTTTATTGCCATGGTTTGTTTCCGTTGTTTCCATGCTTTCCATTGTATCCATTCTTTGTTTCGATTGTTGCCATGGTTTGTTTCCATGGTTTGTTTCCATTCTTTATTTCCATGTTTGTTTCCATTGTTTGTTTCCCTTGTTTCCATTGTTTCCGTTGATTGTTTCCATTGTTTAGTTTGTTTCCATTGTTTGTTTCCCTTGTTTCTCTTGTTTCAATTGTTTGTTTCCCTTGTTGCCATTGTTTGTTTCCCTTGTTGCCATTGTTTGTTACCATGGTTTGTTTCCCTTGTTTCCATGGCTTGTTTCCATGGTTTCCATGGTTTCCATTGTAGCCATTGTTTGTTTCCATTGTTGCCATGGTTTGTTTCCATGGTTTACTTCCATGGTTTGTTTCCATGGTTTCCGTTGTTTCCATTGTTTATTTTCGTTCTTTCCCTTGTTTCCATGGATTGTTTCAATGGTTTATTTCCATTGTTTCCATGGTTCGTTTCCCTTGTTTCCCTTGTTTCCATTGTTTCTTTCTCTTGTTTCCACGGTTTGTTTCCCTTGTTTCCCTTGTTACCATTGTTTGTTTCCCTTGTTTCCATTGTTTCCATTGTTTGGTTCCCTTCTTTCCATGGTTTGTTTCCATTGTTTGTTTCCCTTCTTTCCATTGTTTCGCCTTTTTCCATTGTTTCCATTGTTTGTTTCCCTTGTTTCCCTTGTTTGTTTCCCTTGTTTCCATGGTTTCCATTGTATCCATTGTTTGTTTCCTTTGTTGCCATGGTTTGTTTCCATAGTTTGTTTCCATGGTTTGTTTCCATGTTTTGTTTCCATGGTTTCTGTTGGTTCCGTTGTTTGTTTCCGTTGTTTCCATTGTTTCCATGGTTTGTTTCCATTTTTTAGTTTGTTTCCATTGTTTGCTACCATTGTTTCCCTTGTTTCCATTGTTTGTTTCATTTGTTTCCATTGTTTGTTTCATTTGTTTCCATTGTTTGTTTCCCTTGTTTCCATTGTTTCTTTCCATTGTTTCCGTTTTTTCCATTGTTTCCATTGTTTCCCTTGTTTCCATTGTTTCCATTGTTTCCCTTGTTTCCATTGTTTCCATCGTTTGTTTCCCTTGTTTGCATTGTTTGTTTCCATTGTTTGTTTCCCTTGTTTCCATTGTTTCCATTGTTTGTTTCCCTTATTTGCATTGTTTGTTTCCATGGTTTGTTTTCGTTGTTTCCCTTGTTTCCTTTGTTTGTTTCCCTTGTTTGTTTTCATTGTTTTTTTTCCCCTTGTTTCCATGGTTTGTTTCCATTGTTTGTTTCCCTCCTTTCCATGGTTTGTTTCCCTTGTTTCCATGGTTTCCATTGTATCCATTGTTTGTTTCCTTTGTTGCCATGGTTTGTTTCCATAGTTTGTTTCCATGTTTTGTTTCCATGTTTTGTTTCCATGGTTTCTGTTGGTTCCGTTGTTTGTTTCCATTGTTTCCATGGTTTGTTTCCATTTTTTAGTTTGCTTCCATTCTTTGTTTCCATTGTTTCCCTTGTTTCCATGGTTTGTTTCCCTTGTTTCCATTGCTTTCATTGTTTGTTTCCCTTGTTACCATTGTTTGTTTCCCTTGTTTCCGTTTCTTCCATTGTTGCCATTGTTTCCCTTTTTTCCATTGTTTCCATTGTTTGGTTCCCTTGTTTCCATTGTTTCCATTGTTTGGTTCCCTTGTTTCCATTGTTTCCATTGTTTGGTTCCCTTGTTTCCATGGTTTGTTTCCATTGTTTGTTTCCCTTGTTTCCATTGTTTCCATTGTTTCCATTGTTTCTTTCCATTGTTTGTTTCCATTGTTTCCATTGTTTGTTTCCATGGTTTGTTTTCGTTGTTTCCCTTGTTTCCATTGTTTGTTTCCCTTGTTTCCATGGCTTGTTTCCCTTGTTTCCATGGTTTATTTCCATGGTTTGTTTCCCTTCTTTCCATGGTATCCATTGTATCCATTGTTTGTTTCCATTGTTGCCATGGTTTGTTGCCATGGTTTGTTTCCATGGTTGGTTTCCCTTGTTTCCATGGTCTGTTTCCGTTCTTTCCCTTCTTTCCATGGTTTTTTCCAATGGTTTGTTTCCATTGTTTCCATGGTTTCTTTCCATTGTTTAGTTTGTTTCCATTGTTTGTTTCCCTAGTTTCCCTTGTTTCCATTGTTTGTTTCCCTTGTTTCCATGTTTTCTTTCCCTTGTTTCCCTTGTTTCCCTTATTTCCATTGTTTCCATTGTTTGTTTCCCTTGTTTCCATTGTTTCCATTGTTTGTTTCCCTTGTTTCCATGGTTTCTTTCCCTTGTTTGTTTCCATGGTTTGTTTCCCTTGTTTGTTTCCATGGTTTGTTTTCCCTTGTTTCCATGGTTTGTTTCCCTTGTTTCCATGGTTTATTGCCATGGTTTGTTTCCGTTGTTTCCATGCTTTCCATTGTATCCATTCTTTGTTTCGATTGTTGCCATGGTTTGTTTCCATGGTTTGTTTCCATTCTTTATTTCCATGTTTGTTTCCATTGTTTGTTTCCCTTGTTTCCATTGTTTCCGTTGATTGTTTCCATTGTTTAGTTTGTTTCCATTGTTTGTTTCCCTTGTTTCTCTTGTTTCAATTGTTTGTTTCCCTTGTTGCCATTGTTTGTTTCCCTTGTTGCCATTGTTTGTTACCATGGTTTGTTTCCCTTGTTTCCATGGCTTGTTTCCATGGTTTCCATGGTTTCCATTGTAGCCATTGTTTGTTTCCATTGTTGCCATGGTTTGTTTCCATGGTTTACTTCCATGGTTTGTTTCCATGGTTTCCGTTGTTTCCATTGTTTATTTTCGTTCTTTCCCTTGTTTCCATGGATTGTTTCAATGGTTTATTTCCATTGTTTCCATGGTTCGTTTCCCTTGTTTCCCTTGTTTCCATTGTTTCTTTCTCTTGTTTCCACGGTTTGTTTCCCTTGTTTCCCTTGTTACCATTGTTTGTTTCCCTTGTTTCCATTGTTTCCATTGTTTGGTTCCCTTCTTTCCATGGTTTGTTTCCATTGTTTGTTTCCCTTCTTTCCATTGTTTCGCCTTTTTCCATTGTTTCCATTGTTTGTTTCCCTTGTTTCCCTTGTTTGTTTCCCTTGTTTCCATGGTTTCCATTGTATCCATTGTTTGTTTCCTTTGTTGCCATGGTTTGTTTCCATAGTTTGTTTCCATGGTTTGTTTCCATGTTTTGTTTCCATGGTTTCTGTTGGTTCCGTTGTTTGTTTCCGTTGTTTCCATTGTTTCCATGGTTTGTTTCCATTTTTTAGTTTGTTTCCATTGTTTGCTACCATTGTTTCCCTTGTTTCCATTGTTTGTTTCATTTGTTTCCATTGTTTGTTTCATTTGTTTCCATTGTTTGTTTCCCTTGTTTCCATTGTTTCTTTCCATTGTTTCCGTTTTTTCCATTGTTTCCATTGTTTCCCTTGTTTCCATTGTTTCCATTGTTTCCCTTGTTTCCATTGTTTCCATCGTTTGTTTCCCTTGTTTGCATTGTTTGTTTCCATTGTTTGTTTCCCTTGTTTCCATTGTTTCCATTGTTTGTTTCCCTTGTTTGCATTGTTTGTTTCCATGGTTTGTTTTCGTTGTTTCCCTTGTTTCCTTTGTTTGTTTCCCTTGTTTGTTTTCATTGTTTTTTTTCCCCTTGTTTCCATGGTTTGTTTCCATTGTTTGTTTCCCTCCTTTCCATGGTTTGTTTCCCTTGTTTCCATGGTTTCCATTGTATCCATTGTTTGTTTCCTTTGTTGCCATGGTTTGTTTCCATAGTTTGTTTCCATGTTTTGTTTCCATGTTTTGTTTCCATGGTTTCTGTTGGTTCCGTTGTTTGTTTCCATTGTTTCCATGGTTTGTTTCCATTTTTTAGTTTGCTTCCATTCTTTGTTTCCATTGTTTCCCTTGTTTCCATGGTTTGTTTCCCTTGTTTCCATTGCTTTCATTATTTGTTTCCCTTGTTACCATTGTTTGTTTCCCTTGTTTCCGTTTCTTCCATTGTTGCCATTGTTTCCCTTTTTTCCATTGTTTCCATTGTTTGGTTCCCTTGTTTCCATTGTTTCCATTGTTTGGTTCCCTTGTTTCCATGGTTTGTTTCCATTGTTTGTTTCCCTTGTTTCCATTGTTTCCATTGTTTCCATTGTTTCTTTCCATTGTTTGTTTCCATTGTTTCCATTGTTTGTTTCCATGGTTTGTTTTCGTTGTTTCCCTTGTTTCCATTGTTTGTTTCCCTTGTTTCCATGGCTTGTTTCCCTTGTTTCCATAGTTTATTTCCATGGTTTGTTTCCCTTCTTTCCATGGTATCCATTGTATCCATTGTTTGTTTCCATTGTTGCCATGGTTTGTTGCCATGGTTTGTTGCCATGGTTGGTTTCCCTTGTTTCCGTTGTTTCCATGGTTTGTTTCCGTTCTTTCCCTTCTTTCCATGGTTTTTTCCAATGGTTTGTTTCCACTGTTTCCATGGTTTCTTTCCATTGTTTAGTTTGTTTCCATTGTTTGTTTCCCTAGTTTCCCTTGTTTCCATTGTTTGTTTCCCTTGTTTCCATGTTTTCTTTCCCTTGTTTCCCTTGTTTCCCTTATTTCCATTGTTTCCATTGTTTGTTTCCCTTGTTTCCATTGTTTCCATTGTTTGTTTCCCTTGTTTCCATTGTTTCTTTCCATTATTTCCGTTTTTTCCATTGTTTCCATTGTTTCCCTTGTTTCCATTGTTTCCATCGTTTGTTTCCCTTGTTTGCATTGTTTGTTTCCATTGTTTGTTTCCCTTGTTTCCATTGTTTCCCTTTTTTCCATTGTTTCCATTGTTTGTTTCCCTTGTTTCCATTGTTTCCATTGTTTGGTTCCCTTGTTTCCATGGTTTGTTTCCATTGTTTGTTTCCATTGTTTCCATTGTTTCCGTTTTTTCCATTGTTTCCATTGTTTCCATTGTTTCTTTCCATTGTTTGTTTCCATTGTTTCCATTGTTTGTTTCCATGGTTTGTTTTCGTTGTTTCCTTTGTTTCCATTGTTTGTTTCCATTGTTTCCATTGTTTCCATTGTTTCCATTGTTTCCATTGTTTCTTTCCATTGTTTGTTTCCCTTGTTTGTTTTCATTGTTTTTTTTCCCCTTGTTTCCATGGTTTGTTTCCATTGTTTGTTTCCCTCCTTTCCATGGTTTGTTTCCCTTGTTTCCATGGTTTCCATTGTATCCATTGTTTGTTTCCTTTGTTGCCATGGTTTGTTTCCATAGTTTGTTTCCATGTTTTGTTTCCATGTTTTGTTTCCATGGTTTCTGTTGGTTCCGTTGTTTGTTTCCATTGTTTCCATGGTTTGTTTCCATTTTTTAGTTTGCTTCCATTCTTTGTTTCCATTGTTTCCCTTGTTTCCATGGTTTGTTTCCCTTATTTCCATTGCTTTCATTGTTTGTTTCCCTTGTTACCATTGTTTGTTTCCCTTGTTTCCGTTTCTTCCATTGTTGCCATTGTTTCCCTTTTTTCCATTGTTTCCATTGTTTGTTTCCCTTGTTTCCATTGTTTCCATTGTTTGGTTCCCTTGTTTCCATTGTTTCCATTGTTTGGTTCCCTTGTTTCCATGGTTTGTTTCCATTGTTTGTTTCCATTGTTTCCATTGTTTCCATTGTTTCCATTGTTTCTTTCCATTGTTTGTTTCCATTGTTTCCATTGTTTGTTTCCATGGTTTGTTTTCGTTGTTTCCCTTGTTTCCATTGTTTGTTTCCCTTGTTTCCATGGCTTGTTTCCCTTGTTTCCATGGTTTATTTCCATGGTTTGTTTCCCTTCTTTCCATGGTATCCATTGTATCCATTGTTTGTTTCCATTGTTGCCATGGTTTGTTGCCATGGTTTGTTGCCATGGTTGGTTTCCCTTGTTTCCGTTGTTTCCATGGTTTGTTTCCGTTCTTTCCCTTCTTTCCATGGTTTTTTCCAATGGTTTGTTTCCATTGTTTCCATGGTTTCTTTCCATTGTTTAGTTTGTTTCCATTGTTTGTTTCCCTAGTTTCCCTTGTTTCCATTGTTTGTTTCCCTTGTTTCCATGTTTTCTTTCCCTTGTTTCCCTTGTTTCCCTTATTTCCATTGTTTCCATTGTTTGTTTCCCTTGTTTCCATTGTTTCCATTGTTTGTTTCCCTTGTTTCCATTGTTTCTTTCCCTTGTTTGTTTCCATGGTTTGTTTCCCTTGTTTGTTTCCATGGTTTGTTTTCCCTTGTTTCCATGGTTTGTTTCCCTTGTTTCCATGGTTTATTGCCATGGTTTGTTTCCGTTGTTTCCATGCTTTCCATTGTATCCATTCTTTGTTTCGATTGTTGCCATGGTTTGTTTCCATGGTTTGTTTCCATTCTTTATTTCCATGTTTGTTTCCATTGTTTGTTTCCCTTGTTTCCATTGTTTCCGTTGTTTGTTTCCATTGTTTAGTTTGTTTCCATTGTTTGTTTCCATTGTTTCTCTTGTTTCAATTGTTTGTTTCCATTGTTTCCATTGTTTGTTTCCCTTGTTTCCATTGTTTGTTTCCATGGTTTTTTTCCCTTGTTTCCATGGCTTGTTTCCATGGTTTCCATGGTTTCCATTGTAGCCATTGTTTGTTTCCATTGTTGCCATGGTTTGTTTCCATGGTTTACTTCCATGGTTTGTTTCCATGGTTTCCGTTGTTTCCATTGTTTATTTTCGTTCTTTCCCTTGTTTCCATGGATTGTTTCAATGGTTTGTTTCCATTGTTTCCATGGTTCGTTTCCCTTGTTTCCCTTGTTTCCCTTGTTTGTTTCCCTTGTTTCCCTTGTTTTCATTGCTTCCATTGTTTGTTTCCCTTGTTTCCATTGTTTCCATTGTTTGTTTCCCTTGTTTCCATTGTTTCCATTGTTTGTTTCCCTTGTTTCCCTTGTTTGTTTCCATGGTTTGTTTCCCTTCTTTCCATGGCTTGTTTCCATTGTTTGTTTCCCTTGTTTCCGTTGTTTCCGTTGTTTGTTTCCATTGTTTAGTTTGTTTCCATTGTTTCCATTGTTTCCCTTCTTTCCATTGTTTGTTTCCCTTGTTTCCATTCTTTCCATTGTTTGTTTCCCTTCTTTCTCTTGTTTCAATTGTTTGTTTCCCTTGTTGCCATTGTTTGTTTCCCTTGTTGCCATTGTTTGTTACCATGGTTTGTTTCCCTTGTTTCCATGGCTTGTTTCCATTGTTTCCATGGTTTCCATTGTAGCCATTGTTTGTTTCCATTGTTGCCATGGTTTGTTTCCATGGTTTACTTCCATGGTTTGTTTCCATGGTTTCCGTTGTTTCCATTGTTTATTTTCGTTCTTTCCCTTGTTTCCATGGATTGTTTCAATGGTTTATTTCCATTGTTTCCATGGTTCGTTTCCCTTGTTTCCCTTGTTTCCATTGTTTATTTCTCTTGTTTCCATTGTTTGTTTCCCTTGTTTCCCTTGTTACCATTGTTTGTTTCCCTTGTTTCCATTGTTTCCATTGTTTGGTTCCCTTCTTTCCATGGTTTGTTTCCATTGTTTGTTTCCCTTCTTTCCATTGTTTCGCCTTTTTCCATTGTTTCCATTGTTTCCATTGTTTGTTTCCCTTGTTTCCCTTGTTTGTTTCCCTTGTTTCCATGGTTTCCATTGTATCCATTGTTTGTTTCCTTTGTTGCCATGGTTTGTTTCCATAGTTTGTTTCCATGGTTTGTTTCCATGTTTTGTTTCCATGGTTTCTGTTGGTTCCGTTGTTTGTTTCCGTTGTTTCCATTGTTTCCATGGTTTGTTTCCATTTTTTAGTTTGTTTCCATTGTTTGCTACCATTGTTTCCCTTGTTTCCATTGTTTGTTTCATTTGTTTCCATTGTTTGTTTCATTTGTTTCCATTGTTTGTTTCCCTTGTTTCCATTGTTTCTTTCCATTGTTTCCGTTTTTTCCATTGTTTCCATTGTTTCCCTTGTTTCCATTGTTTCCATTGTTTCCCTTGTTTCCATTGTTTCCATCGTTTGTTTCCCTTGTTTGCATTGTTTGTTTCCATTGTTTGTTTCCCTTGTTTCCATTGTTTCCATTGTTTGTTTCCCTTGTTTGCATTGTTTGTTTCCATGGTTTGTTTTCGTTGTTTCCCTTGTTTCCTTTGTTTGTTTCCCTTGTTTGTTTTCATTGTTTTTTTTCCCCTTGTTTCCATGGTTTGTTTCCATTGTTTGTTTCCCTCCTTTCCATGGTTTGTTTCCCTTGTTTCCATGGTTTCCATTGTATCCATTGTTTGTTTCCTTTGTTGCCATGGTTTGTTTCCATAGTTTGTTTCCATGTTTTGTTTCCATGTTTTGTTTCCATGGTTTCTGTTGGTTCCGTTGTTTGTTTCCATTGTTTCCATGGTTTGTTTCCATTTTTTAGTTTGCTTCCATTCTTTGTTTCCATTGTTTCCCTTGTTTCCATGGTTTGTTTCCCTTGTTTCCATTGCTTTCATTGTTTGTTTCCCTTGTTACCATTGTTTGTTTCCATTGTTTCCGTTTCTTCCATTGTTGCCATTGTTTCCCTTTTTTCCATTGTTTCCATTGTTTGTTTCCCTTGTTTCCATTGTTTCCATTGTTTGGTTCCCTTGTTTCCATTGTTTCCATTGTTTGGTTCCCTTGTTTCCATGGTTTGTTTCCATTGTTTGTTTCCCTTGTTTCCATTGTTTCCATTGTTTCCATTGTTTCTTTCCATTGTTTGTTTCCATTGTTTCCATTGTTTGTTTCCATGGTTTGTTTTCGTTGTTTCCCTTGTTTCCATTGTTTGTTTCCCTTGTTTCCATGGCTTGTTTCCCTTGTTTCCATGGTTTATTTCCATGGTTTGTTTCCCTTCTTTCCATGGTATCCATTGTATCCATTGTTTGTTTCCATTGTTGCCATGGTTTGTTGCCATGGTTTGTTGCCATGGTTGGTTTCCCTTGTTTCCGTTGTTTCCATGGTTTGTTTCCGTTCTTTCCCTTCTTTCCATGGTTTTTTCCAATGGTTTGTTTCCATGGTTTGTTGCCATGGTTGGTTTCCCTTGTTTCCGTTGTTTCCATGGTTTGTTTCCGTTCTTTCCCTTCTTTCCATGGTTTTTTTCCAATGGTTTGTTTCCATTGTTTCCATGGTTTCTTTCCGTTGTTTAGTTTGTTTCCATTGTTTGTTTCCCTAGTTTCCCTTGTTTCCATTGTTTGTTTCCCTTGTTTCCATGTTTTCTTTCCCTTGTTTCCCTTGTTTCCCTTATTTCCATTGTTTCCATTGTTTGTTTCCCTTGTTTCCATTGTTTCCATTGTTTGTTTCCCTTGTTTCCATTGTTTCTTTCCATTGTTTCCGTTTTTTCCATTGTTTCCATTGTTTCCCTTGTTTCCATTGTTTCCATCGTTTGTTTCCCTTGTTTGCATTGTTTGTTTCCATTGTTTGTTTCCCTTGTTTCCATTGTTTCCCTTTTTTCCATTGTTTCCATTGTTTGTTTCCCTTGTTTCCATTGTTTCCATTGTTTGGTTCCCTTGTTTCCATGGTTTGTTTCCATTGTTTGTTTCCATTGTTTCCATTGTTTCCGTTTTTTCCATTGTTTCCATTGTTTCCATTGTTTCTTTCCATTGTTTGTTTCCATTGTTTCCATTGTTTGTTTCCATGGTTTGTTTTCGTTGTTTCCTTTGTTTCCATTGCTTGTTTCCATTGTTTCCATTTTTTCCTTTGTTTCCATTGTTTCTTTCCATTGTTTCTTTCCATTGTTTGTTTCCCTTGTTTGTTTTCATTGTTTTTTTTCCCCTTGTTTCCATGGTTTGTTTCCATTGTTTGTTTCCCTCCTTTCCATGGCTTGTTTCCCTTGTTTCCATGGTTTCCATTGTATCCATTGTTTGTTTCCTTTGTTGCCATGGTTTGTTTCCATAGTTTGTTTCCATGTTTTGTTTCCATGTTTTGTTTCCATGGTTTCTGTTGGTTCCGTTGTTTGTTTCCATTGTTTCCATGGTTTGTTTCCATTTTTTAGTTTGCTTCCATTCTTTGTTTCCATTGTTTCCCTTGTTTCCATGGTTTGTTTCCCTTGTTTCCATTGCTTTCATTGTTTGTTTCCCTTGTTACCATTGTTTGTTTCCCTTGTTTCCGTTTCTTCCATTGTTGCCATTGTTTCCCTTTTTTCCATTGTTTCCATTGTTTGTTTCCCTTGTTTCCATTTTTTCCATTGTTTGGTTCCCTTGTTTCCATTGTTTCCATTGTTTGGTTCCCTTGTTTCCATTGTTTCCATTGTTTGGTTCCCTTGTTTCCATGGTTTGTTTCCATTGTTTGTTTCCCTTGTTTCCATTGTTTCCATTGTTTCCATTGTTTCTTTCCATTGTTTGTTTCCATTGTTTCCATTGTTTGTTTCCATGGTTTGTTTTCGTTGTTTCCCTTGTTTCCATTGTTTGTTTCCCTTGTTTCCATGGCTTGTTTCCCTTGTTTCCATGGTTTATTTCCATGGTTTGTTTCCCTTCTTTCCATGGTATCCATTGTATCCATTGTTTGTTTCCATTGTTGCCATGGTTTGTTGCCATGGTTTGTTTCCATGGTTGGTTTCCCTTGTTTCCGTTGTTTCCATGGTTTGTTTCCGTTCTTTCCCTTCTTTCCATGGTTTTTTCCAATGGTTTGTTTCCATTGTTTCCATGGTTTCTTTCCATTGTTAAGTTTGTTTCCATTGTTTGTTTCCCTAGTTTCCCTTGTTTCCATTGTTTGTTTCCCTTGTTTCCATGTTTTCTTTCCCTTGTTTCCCTTGTTTCCCTTATTTCCATTGTTTCCATTGTTTGTTTCCCTTGTTTCCATTGTTTCCATTGTTTGTTTCCCTTGTTTCCATTGTTTCTTTCCCTTGTTTGTTTCCATGGTTTGTTTCCCTTGTTTGTTTCCATGGTTTGTTTTCCCTTGTTTCCATGGTTTGTTTCCCTTGTTTCCATGGTTTATTGCCATGGTTTGTTTCCGTTGTTTCCATGCTTTCCATTGTATCCATTCTTTGTTTCGATTGTTGCCATGGTTTGTTTCCATGGTTTGTTTCCATTCTTTATTTCCATGTTTGTTTCCATTGTTTGTTTCCCTTGTTTCCATTGTTTCCGTTGTTTGTTTCCATTGTTTAGTTTGTTTCCATTGTTTGTTTCCATTGTTTCTCTTGTTTCAATTGTTTGTTTCCATTGTTTCCATTGTTTGTTTCCCTTGTTTCCATTGTTTGTTTCCATGGTTTTTTTCCCTTGTTTCCATGGCTTGTTTCCATGGTTTCCATGGTTTCCATTGTAGCCATTGTTTGTTTCCATTGTTGCCATGGTTTGTTTCCATGGTTTACTTCCATGGTTTGTTTCCATGGTTTCCGTTGTTTCCATTGTTTATTTTCGTTCTTTCCCTTGTTTCCATGGATTGTTTCAATGGTTTGTTTCCATTGTTTCCATGGTTCGTTTCCCTTGTTTCCCTTGTTTCCCTTGTTTGTTTCCCTTGTTTCCCTTGTTTTCATTGCTTCCATTGTTTGTTTCCCTTGTTTCCATTGTTTCCATTGTTTGTTTCCCTTGTTTCCATTGTTTCCATTGTTTGTTTCCCTTGTTTCCCTTGTTTGTTTCCATGGTTTGTTTCCCTTCTTTCCATGGCTTGTTTCCATTGTTTGTTTCCCTTGTTGCCATTGTTTGTTTCCATTGTTTGTTTCCCTTGTTTCCGTTGTTTCCGTTGTTTGTTTCCATTGTTTAGTTTGTTTCCATTGTTTGTTTCCATTGTTTCCATTGTTTCCATTGTTTGTTTCCCTTGTTTCCATTCTTTCCATTGTTTGTTTCCCTTGTTTCTCGTTTCAATTGTTTGTTTCCCTTGTTGCCATTGTTTGTTTCCCTTGTTGCCATTGTTTGTTACCATGGTTTGTTTCCCTTGTTTCCATGGCTTGTTTCCATTGTTTCCATGGTTTCCATTGTAGCCATTGTTTGTTTCCATTGTTGCCATGGTTTGTTTCCATGGTTTACTTCCATGGTTTGTTTCCATGGTTTCCGTTGTTTCCATTGTTTATTTTCGTTCTTTCCCTTGTTTCCATGGATTGTTTCAATGGTTTATTTCCATTGTTTCCATGGTTCGTTTCCCTTGTTTCCCTTGTTTCCATTGTTTATTTCTCTTGTTTCCACGGTTTGTTTCCCTTGTTTCCCTTGTTACCATTGTTTGTTTCCCTTGTTTCCATTGTTTCCATTGTTTGGTTCCCTTCTTTCCATGGTTTGTTTCCATTGTTTGTTTCCCTTCTTTCCATTGTTTCGCCTTTTTCCATTGTTTCCATTGTTTCCATTGTTTGTTTCCCTTGTTTCCCTTGTTTGTTTCCCTTGTTTCCATGGTTTCCATTGTATCCATTGTTTGTTTCCTTTGTTGCCATGGTTTGTTTCCATAGTTTGTTTCCATGGTTTGTTTCCATGTTTTGTTTCCATGGTTTCTGTTGGTTCCGTTGTTTGTTTCCGTTGTTTCCATTGTTTCCATGGTTTGTTTCCATTTTTTAGTTTGTTTCCATTGTTTGCTACCATTGTTTCCCTTGTTTCCATTGTTTGTTTCATTTGTTTCCATTGTTTGTTTCATTTGTTTCCATTGTTTGTTTCCCTTGTTTCCATTGTTTCTTTCCATTGTTTCCGTTTTTTCCATTGTTTCCATTGTTTCCCTTGTTTCCATTGTTTCCATTGTTTCCCTTGTTTCCATTGTTTCCATCGTTTGTTTCCCTTGTTTGCATTGTTTGTTTCCATTGTTTGTTTCCCTTGTTTCCATTGTTTCCATTGTTTGTTTCCCTTGTTTGCATTGTTTGTTTCCATGGTTTGTTTTCGTTGTTTCCCTTGTTTCCTTTGTTTGTTTCCATGGTTTGTTTTCATTGTTTTTTTTCCCCTTGTTTCCATGGTTTGTTTCCATTGTTTGTTTCCCTCCTTTCCATGGTTTGTTTCCCTTGTTTCCATGGTTTCCATTGTATCCATTGTTTGTTTCCTTTGTTGCCATGGTTTGTTTCCATAGTTTGTTTCCATGTTTTGTTTCCATGTTTTGTTTCCATGGTTTCTGTTGGTTCCGTTGTTTGTTTCCATTGTTTCCATGGTTTGTTTCCATTTTTTAGTTTGCTTCCATTCTTTGTTTCCATTGTTTCCCTTGTTTCCATGGTTTGTTTCCCTTGTTTCCATTGCTTTCATTGTTTGTTTCCCTTGTTACCATTGTTTGTTTCCCTTGTTTCCGTTTCTTCCATTGTTGCCATTGTTTCCCTTTTTTCCATTGTTTCCATTGTTTGTTTCCCTTGTTTCCATTGTTTCCATTGTTTGGTTCCCTTGTTTCCATTGTTTCCATTGTTTGGTTCCCTTGTTTCCATGGTTTGTTTCCATTGTTTGTTTCCCTTGTTTCCATTGTTTCCATTGTTTCCATTGTTTCTTTCCATTGTTTGTTTCCATTGTTTCCATTGTTTGTTTCCATGGTTTGTTTTCGTTGTTTCCCTTGTTTCCATTGTTTGTTTCCCTTGTTTCCATGGCTTGTTTCCCTTGTTTCCATAGTTTATTTCCATGGTTTGTTTCCCTTCTTTCCATGGTATCCATTGTATCCATTGTTTGTTTCCATTGTTGCCATGGTTTGTTGCCATGGTTTGTTGCCATGGTTGGTTTCCCTTGTTTCCGTTGTTTCCATGGTTTGTTTCCGTTCTTTCCCTTCTTTCCATGGTTTTTTCCAATGGTTTGTTTCCACTGTTTCCATGGTTTCTTTCCATTGTTTAGTTTGTTTCCATTGTTTGTTTCCCTAGTTTCCCTTGTTTCCATTGTTTGTTTCCCTTGTTTCCATGTTTTCTTTCCCTTGTTTCCCTTGTTTCCCTTATTTCCATTGTTTCCATTGTTTGTTTCCCTTGTTTCCATTGTTTCCATTGTTTGTTTCCCTTGTTTCCATTGTTTCTTTCCATTATTTCCGTTTTTTCCATTGTTTCCATTGTTTCCCTTGTTTCCATTGTTTCCATCGTTTGTTTCCCTTGTTTGCATTGTTTGTTTCCATTGTTTGTTTCCCTTGTTTCCATTGTTTCCCTTTTTTCCATTGTTTCCATTGTTTGTTTCCCTTGTTTCCATTGTTTCCATTGTTTGGTTCCCTTGTTTCCATGGTTTGTTTCCATGGTTTGTTTCCATTGTTTCCATTGTTTCCGTTTTTTCCATTGTTTCCATTGTTTCTTTCCATTGTTTGTTTCCATTGTTTCCATTGTTTGTTTCCATGGTTTGTTTTCGTTGTTTCCTTTGTTTCCATTGTTTGTTTCCATTGTTTCCATTGTTTCCATTGTTTCCATTGTTTCCATTGTTTCTTTCCATTGTTTGTTTCCCTTGTTTGTTTTCATTGTTTTTTTTCCCCTTGTTTCCATGGTTTGTTTCCATTGTTTGTTTCCCTCCTTTCCATGGTTTGTTTCCCTTGTTTCCATGGTTTCCATTGTATCCATTGTTTGTTTCCTTTGTTGCCATGGTTTGTTTCCATAGTTTGTTTCCATGTTTTGTTTCCATGTTTTGTTTCCATGGTTTCTGTTGGTTCCGTTGTTTGTTTCCATTGTTTCCATGGTTTGTTTCCATTTTTTAGTTTGCTTCCATTCTTTGTTTCCATTGTTTCCCTTGTTTCCATGGTTTGTTTCCCTTATTTCCATTGCTTTCATTGTTTGTTTCCCTTGTTACCATTGTTTGTTTCCCTTGTTTCCGTTTCTTCCATTGTTGCCATTGTTTCCCTTTTTTCCATTGTTTCCATTGTTTGTTTCCCTTGTTTCCATTGTTTCCATTGTTTGGTTCCCTTGTTTCCATTGTTTCCATTGTTTGGTTCCCTTGTTTCCATGGTTTGTTTCCATTGTTTGTTTCCATTGTTTCCATTGTTTCCATTGTTTCCATTGTTTCTTTCCATTGTTTGTTTCCATTGTTTCCATTGTTTGTTTCCATGGTTTGTTTTCGTTGTTTCCCTTGTTTCCATTGTTTGTTTCCCTTGTTTCCATGGCTTGTTTCCCTTGTTTCCATGGTTTATTTCCATGGTTTGTTTCCCTTCTTTCCATGGTATCCATTGTATCCATTGTTTGTTTCCATTGTTGCCATGGTTTGTTGCCATGGTTTGTTTCCATGGTTGGTTTCCCTTGTTTCCGTTGTTTCCATGGTTTGTTTCCGTTCTTTCCCTTCTTTCCATGGTTTTTTCCAATGGTTTGTTTCCATTGTTTCCATGGTTTCTTTCCGTTGTTTAGTTTGTTTCCATTGTTTGTTTCCCTTGTTTCCCTTGTTTCCATTGTTTGTTTCCCTTGTTTCCATGTTTTCTTTCCCTTGTTTCCCTTCTTTCCCTTATTTCCATTGTTTCCATTGTTTGTTTCCCTTGTTTCCATTGTTTCCATTGTTTGTTTCCCTTGTTTCCATGATTTGTTTCCCTTGTTTGTTTCCATGGTTTGTTTCCCTTGTTTGTTTCCATGGTTTGTTTTCCCTTGTTTCCATGGTTTGTTTCCCTTGTTTCCATGGTTTATTGCCATGGTTTGTTTCCGTTGTTTCCATGCTTTCCATTGTATCCATTCTTTGTTTCGATTGTTGCCATGGTTTGTTTCCATGGTTTGTTTCCATTCTTTATTTCCATGTTTGTTTCCATTGTTTGTTTCCCTTGTTTCCATTGTTTCCGTTGTTTGTTTCCATTGTTTAGTTTGTTTCCATTGTTTGTTTCCATTGTTTCTCTTGTTTCAATTGTTTGTTTCCATTGTTTCCATTGTTTGTTTCCCTTGTTTCCATTGTTTGTTTCCATGGTTTTTTTCCCTTGTTTCCATGGCTTGTTTCCATGGTTTCCATGGTTTCCATTGTAGCCATTGTTTGTTTCCATTGTTGCCATGGTTTGTTTCCATGGTTTACTTCCATGGTTTGTTTCCATGGTTTCCGTTGTTTCCATTGTTTATTTTCGTTCTTTCCCTTGTTTCCATGGATTGTTTCAATGGTTTGTTTCCATTGTTTCCATGGTTCGTTTCCCTTGTTTCCCTTGTTTCCCTTGTTTGTTTCCCTTGTTTCCCTTGTTTTCATTGCTTCCATTGTTTGTTTCCCTTGTTTCCATTGTTTCCATTGTTTGTTTCCCTTGTTTCCATTGTTTCCATTGTTTGTTTCCCTTGTTTCCCTTGTTTGTTTCCATGGTTTGTTTCCCTTCTTTCCATGGCTTGTTTCCATTGTTTGTTTCCCTTGTTTCCGTTGTTTCCGTTGTTTGTTTCCATTGTTTAGTTTGTTTCCATTGTTTCCATTGTTTCCCTTCTTTCCATTGTTTGTTTCCCTTGTTTCCATTCTTTCCATTGTTTGTTTCCCTTCTTTCTCTTGTTTCAATTGTTTGTTTCCCTTGTTGCCATTGTTTGTTTCCCTTGTTGCCATTGTTTGTTACCATGGTTTGTTTCCCTTGTTTCCATGGCTTGTTTCCATTGTTTCCATGGTTTCCATTGTAGCCATTGTTTGTTTCCATTGTTGCCATGGTTTGTTTCCATGGTTTACTTCCATGGTTTGTTTCCATGGTTTCCGTTGTTTCCATTGTTTATTTTCGTTCTTTCCCTTGTTTCCATGGATTGTTTCAATGGTTTATTTCCATTGTTTCCATGGTTCGTTTCCCTTGTTTCCCTTGTTTCCATTGTTTATTTCTCTTGTTTCCACGGTTTGTTTCCCTTGTTTCCCTTGTTACCATTGTTTGTTTCCCTTGTTTCCATTGTTTCCATTGTTTGGTTCCCTTCTTTCCATGGTTTGTTTCCATTGTTTGTTTCCCTTCTTTCCATTGTTTCGCCTTTTTCCATTGTTTCCATTGTTTCCATTGTTTGTTTCCCTTGTTTCCCTTGTTTGTTTCCCTTGTTTCCATGGTTTCCATTGTATCCATTGTTTGTTTCCTTTGTTGCCATGGTTTGTTTCCATAGTTTGTTTCCATGGTTTGTTTCCATGTTTTGTTTCCATGGTTTCTGTTGGTTCCGTTGTTTGTTTCCGTTGTTTCCATTGTTTCCATGGTTTGTTTCCATTTTTTAGTTTGTTTCCATTGTTTGCTACCATTGTTTCCCTTGTTTCCATTGTTTGTTTCATTTGTTTCCATTGTTTGTTTCATTTGTTTCCATTGTTTGTTTCCCTTGTTTCCATTGTTTCTTTCCATTGTTTCCGTTTTTTCCATTGTTTCCATTGTTTCCCTTGTTTCCATTGTTTCCATTGTTTCCCTTGTTTCCATTGTTTCCATCGTTTGTTTCCCTTGTTTGCATTGTTTGTTTCCATTGTTTGTTTCCCTTGTTTCCATTGTTTCCATTGTTTGTTTCCCTTGTTTGCATTGTTTGTTTCCATGGTTTGTTTTCGTTGTTTCCCTTGTTTCCTTTGTTTGTTTCCCTTGTTTGTTTTCATTGTTTTTTTTCCCCTTGTTTCCATGGTTTGTTTCCATTGTTTGTTTCCCTCCTTTCCATGGTTTGTTTCCCTTGTTTCCATGGTTTCCATTGTATCCATTGTTTGTTTCCTTTGTTGCCATGGTTTGTTTCCATAGTTTGTTTCCATGTTTTGTTTCCATGTTTTGTTTCCATGGTTTCTGTTGGTTCCGTTGTTTGTTTCCATTGTTTCCATGGTTTGTTTCCATTTTTTAGTTTGCTTCCATTCTTTGTTTCCATTGTTTCCCTTGTTTCCATGGTTTGTTTCCCTTGTTTCCATTGCTTTCATTGTTTGTTTCCCTTGTTACCATTGTTTGTTTCCATTGTTTCCGTTTCTTCCATTGTTGCCATTGTTTCCCTTTTTTCCATTGTTTCCATTGTTTGTTTCCCTTGTTTCCATTGTTTCCATTGTTTGGTTCCCTTGTTTCCATTGTTTCCATTGTTTGGTTCCCTTGTTTCCATGGTTTGTTTCCATTGTTTGTTTCCCTTGTTTCCATTGTTTCCATTGTTTCCATTGTTTCTTTCCATTGTTTGTTTCCATTGTTTCCATTGTTTGTTTCCATGGTTTGTTTTCGTTGTTTCCCTTGTTTCCATTGTTTGTTTCCCTTGTTTCCATGGCTTGTTTCCCTTGTTTCCATGGTTTATTTCCATGGTTTGTTTCCCTTCTTTCCATGGTATCCATTGTATCCATTGTTTGTTTCCATTGTTGCCATGGTTTGTTGCCATGGTTTGTTTCCATGGTTGGTTTCCCTTGTTTCCGTTGTTTCCATGGTTTGTTTCCGTTCTTTCCCTTCTTTCCATGGTTTTTTCCAATGGTTTGTTTCCATTGTTTCCATGGTTTCTTTCCATTGTTTAGTTTGTTTCCATTGTTTGTTTCCCTAGTTTCCCTTGTTTCCATTGTTTGTTTCCCTTGTTTCCATGTTTTCTTTCCCTTGTTTCCCTTGTTTCCCTTATTTCCATTGTTTCCATTGTTTGTTTCCCTTGTTTCCATTGTTTCCATTGTTTGTTTCCCTTGTTTCCATTGTTTCTTTCCATTGTTTCCGTTTTTTCCATTGTTTCCATTGTTTCCCTTGTTTCCATTGTTTCCATCGTTTGTTTCCCTTGTTTGCATTGTTTGTTTCCATTGTTTGTTTCCCTTGTTTCCATTGTTTCCCTTTTTTCCATTGTTTCCATTGTTTGTTTCCCTTGTTTCCATTGTTTCCATTGTTTGGTTCCCTTGTTTCCATGGTTTGTTTCCATTGTTTGTTTCCATTGTTTCCATTGTTTCCGTTTTTTCCATTGTTTCCATTGTTTCCATTGTTTCTTTCCATTGTTTGTTTCCATTGTTTCCATTGTTTGTTTCCATGGTTTGTTTTCGTTGTTTCCTTTGTTTCCATTGTTTGTTTCCATTGTTTCCATTTTTTCCTTTGTTTCCATTGTTTCTTTCCATTGTTTCTTTCCATTGTTTGTTTCCCTTGTTTGTTTTCATTGTTTTTTTTCCCCTTGTTTCCATGGTTTGTTTCCATTGTTTGTTTCCCTCCTTTCCATGGCTTGTTTCCCTTGTTTCCATGGTTTCCATTGTATCCATTGTTTGTTTCCTTTGTTGCCATGGTTTGTTTCCATAGTTTGTTTCCATGTTTTGTTTCCATGTTTTGTTTCCATGGTTTCTGTTGGTTCCGTTGTTTGTTTCCATTGTTTCCATGGTTTGTTTCCATTTTTTAGTTTGCTTCCATTCTTTGTTTCCATTGTTTCCCTTGTTTCCATGGTTTGTTTCCCTTGTTTCCATTGCTTTCATTGTTTGTTTCCCTTGTTACCATTGTTTGTTTCCCTTGTTTCCGTTTCTTCCATTGTTGCCATTGTTTCCCTTTTTTCCATTGTTTCCATTGTTTGTTTCCCTTGTTTCCATTTTTTCCATTGTTTGGTTCCCTTGTTTCCATTGTTTCCATTGTTTGGTTCCCTTGTTTCCATGGTTTGTTTCCATTGTTTGTTTCCCTTGTTTCCATTGTTTCCATTGTTTCCATTGTTTCTTTCCATTGTTTGTTTCCATTGTTTCCATTGTTTGTTTCCATGGTTTGTTTTCGTTGTTTCCCTTGTTTCCATTGTTTGTTTCCCTTGTTTCCATGGCTTGTTTCCCTTGTTTCCATGGTTTATTTCCATGGTTTGTTTCCCTTCTTTCCATGGTATCCATTGTATCCATTGTTTGTTTCCATTGTTGCCATGGTTTGTTGCCATGGTTTGTTTCCATGGTTGGTTTCCCTTGTTTCCGTTGTTTCCATGGTTTGTTTCCGTTCTTTCCCTTCTTTCCATGGTTTTTTCCAATGGTTTGTTTCCATTGTTTCCATGGTTTCTTTCCATTGTTAAGTTTGTTTCCATTGTTTGTTTCCCTAGTTTCCCTTGTTTCCATTGTTTGTTTCCCTTGTTTCCATGTTTTCTTTCCCTTGTTTCCCTTGTTTCCCTTATTTCCATTGTTTCCATTGTTTGTTTCCCTTGTTTCCATTGTTTCCATTGTTTGTTTCCCTTGTTTCCATTGTTTCTTTCCCTTGTTTGTTTCCATGGTTTGTTTCCCTTGTTTGTTTCCATGGTTTGTTTTCCCTTGTTTCCATGGTTTGTTTCCCTTGTTTCCATGGTTTATTGCCATGGTTTGTTTCCGTTGTTTCCATGCTTTCCATTGTATCCATTCTTTGTTTCGATTGTTGCCATGGTTTGTTTCCATGGTTTGTTTCCATTCTTTATTTCCATGTTTGTTTCCATTGTTTGTTTCCCTTGTTTCCATTGTTTCCGTTGTTTGTTTCCATTGTTTAGTTTGTTTCCATTGTTTGTTTCCATTGTTTCTCTTGTTTCAATTGTTTGTTTCCATTGTTTCCATTGTTTGTTTCCCTTGTTTCCATTGTTTGTTTCCATGGTTTTTTTCCCTTGTTTCCATGGCTTGTTTCCATGGTTTCCATGGTTTCCATTGTAGCCATTGTTTGTTTCCATTGTTGCCATGGTTTGTTTCCATGGTTTACTTCCATGGTTTGTTTCCATGGTTTCCGTTGTTTCCATTGTTTATTTTCGTTCTTTCCCTTGTTTCCATGGATTGTTTCAATGGTTTGTTTCCATTGTTTCCATGGTTCGTTTCCCTTGTTTCCCTTGTTTCCCTTGTTTGTTTCCCTTGTTTCCCTTGTTTTCATTGCTTCCATTGTTTGTTTCCCTTGTTTCCATTGTTTCCATTGTTTGTTTCCCTTGTTTCCATTGTTTCCATTGTTTGTTTCCCTTGTTTCCCTTGTTTGTTTCCATGGTTTGTTTCCCTTCTTTCCATGGCTTGTTTCCATTGTTTGTTTCCCTTGTTGCCATTGTTTGTTTCCATTGTTTGTTTCCCTTGTTTCCGTTGTTTCCGTTGTTTGTTTCCATTGTTTAGTTTGTTTCCATTGTTTGTTTCCATTGTTTCCATTGTTTCCATTGTTTGTTTCCCTTGTTTCCATTCTTTCCATTGTTTGTTTCCCTTGTTTCTCGTTTCAATTGTTTGTTTCCCTTGTTGCCATTGTTTGTTTCCCTTGTTGCCATTGTTTGTTACCATGGTTTGTTTCCCTTGTTTCCATGGCTTGTTTCCATTGTTTCCATGGTTTCCATTGTAGCCATTGTTTGTTTCCATTGTTGCCATGGTTTGTTTCCATGGTTTACTTCCATGGTTTGTTTCCATGGTTTCCGTTGTTTCCATTGTTTATTTTCGTTCTTTCCCTTGTTTCCATGGATTGTTTCAATGGTTTATTTCCATTGTTTCCATGGTTCGTTTCCCTTGTTTCCCTTGTTTCCATTGTTTATTTCTCTTGTTTCCACGGTTTGTTTCCCTTGTTTCCCTTGTTACCATTGTTTGTTTCCCTTGTTTCCATTGTTTCCATTGTTTGGTTCCCTTCTTTCCATGGTTTGTTTCCATTGTTTGTTTCCCTTCTTTCCATTGTTTCGCCTTTTTCCATTGTTTCCATTGTTTCCATTGTTTGTTTCCCTTGTTTCCCTTGTTTGTTTCCCTTGTTTCCATGGTTTCCATTGTATCCATTGTTTGTTTCCTTTGTTGCCATGGTTTGTTTCCATAGTTTGTTTCCATGGTTTGTTTCCATGTTTTGTTTCCATGGTTTCTGTTGGTTCCGTTGTTTGTTTCCGTTGTTTCCATTGTTTCCATGGTTTGTTTCCATTTTTTAGTTTGTTTCCATTGTTTGCTACCATTGTTTCCCTTGTTTCCATTGTTTGTTTCATTTGTTTCCATTGTTTGTTTCATTTGTTTCCATTGTTTGTTTCCCTTGTTTCCATTGTTTCTTTCCATTGTTTCCGTTTTTTCCATTGTTTCCATTGTTTCCCTTGTTTCCATTGTTTCCATTGTTTCCCTTGTTTCCATTGTTTCCATCGTTTGTTTCCCTTGTTTGCATTGTTTGTTTCCATTGTTTGTTTCCCTTGTTTCCATTGTTTCCATTGTTTGTTTCCCTTGTTTGCATTGTTTGTTTCCATGGTTTGTTTTCGTTGTTTCCCTTGTTTCCTTTGTTTGTTTCCCTTGTTTGTTTTCATTGTTTTTTTTCCCCTTGTTTCCATGGTTTGTTTCCATTGTTTGTTTCCCTCCTTTCCATGGTTTGTTTCCCTTGTTTCCATGGTTTCCATTGTATCCATTGTTTGTTTCCTTTGTTGCCATGGTTTGTTTCCATAGTTTGTTTCCATGTTTTGTTTCCATGTTTTGTTTCCATGGTTTCTGTTGGTTCCGTTGTTTGTTTCCATTGTTTCCATGGTTTGTTTCCATTTTTTAGTTTGCTTCCATTCTTTGTTTCCATTGTTTCCCTTGTTTCCATGGTTTGTTTCCCTTGTTTCCATTGCTTTCATTGTTTGTTTCCCTTGTTACCATTGTTTGTTTCCCTTGTTTCCGTTTCTTCCATTGTTGCCATTGTTTCCCTTTTTTCCATTGTTTCCATTGTTTGGTTCCCTTGTTTCCATTGTTTCCATTGTTTGGTTCCCTTGTTTCCATTGTTTCCATTGTTTGGTTCCCTTGTTTCCATGGTTTGTTTCCATTGTTTGTTTCCCTTGTTTCCATTGTTTCCATTGTTTCCATTGTTTCTTTCCATTGTTTGTTTCCATTGTTTCCATTGTTTGTTTCCATGGTTTGTTTTCGTTGTTTCCCTTGTTTCCATTGTTTGTTTCCCTTGTTTCCATGGCTTGTTTCCCTTGTTTCCATGGTTTATTTCCATGGTTTGTTTCCCTTCTTTCCATGGTATCCATTGTATCCATTGTTTGTTTCCATTGTTGCCATGGTTTGTTGCCATGGTTTGTTTCCATGGTTGGTTTCCCTTGTTTCCGTTGTTTCCATGGTTTGTTTCCGTTCTTTCCCTTCTTTCCATGGTTTTTTCCAATGGTTTGTTTCCATTGTTTCCATGGTTTCTTTCCATTGTTTAGTTTGTTTCCATTGTTTGTTTCCCTAGTTTCCCTTGTTTCCATTGTTTGTTTCCCTTGTTTCCATGTTTTCTTTCCCTTGTTTCCCTTGTTTCCCTTATTTCCATTGTTTCCATTGTTTGTTTCCCTTGTTTCCATTGTTTCCATTGTTTGTTTCCCTTGTTTCCATTGTTTCTTTCCATTGTTTCCGTTTTTTCCATTGTTTCCATTGTTTCCCTTGTTTCCATTGTTTCCATCGTTTGTTTCCCTTGTTTCCATTGTTTGTTTCCATTGTTTGTTTCCCTTGTTTCCATTGTTTCCCTTTTTTCCATTGTTTCCATTGTTTGTTTCCCTTGTTTCCATTGTTTCCATTGTTTGGTTCCCTTGTTTCCATGGTTTGTTTCCATGGTTTGTTTCCATTGTTTGTTTCCATTCTTTCCGTTTTTTCCATTGTTTCCATTGTTTCCATTGTTTCTTTCCATTGTTTGTTTCCATTGTTTCCATTGTTTGTTTCCATGGTTTGTTTTCGTTGTTTCCTTTGTTTCCATTGTTTGTTTCCATTGTTTCCATTGTTTCCATTGTTTCCATTGTTTCCATTGTTTCTTTCCATTGTTTCTTTCCATTGTTTGTTTCCCTTGTTTGTTTTCATTGTTTTTTTTCCCCTTGTTTCCATGGTTTGTTTCCATTGTTTGTTTCCCTCCTTTCCATGGTTTGTTTCCCTTGTTTCCATGGTTTCCATTGTATCCATTGTTTGTTTCCTTTGTTGCCATGGTTTGTTTCCATAGTTTGTTTCCATGTTTTGTTTCCATGTTTTGTTTCCATGGTTTCTGTTGGTTCCGTTGTTTGTTTCCATTGTTTCCATGGTTTGTTTCCATTTTTTAGTTTGCTTCCATTCTTTGTTTCCATTGTTTCCCTTGTTTCCATGGTTTGTTTCCCTTGTTTCCATTGCTTTCATTGTTTGTTTCCCTTGTTACCATTGTTTGTTTCCCTTGTTTCCGTTTCTTCCATTGTTGCCATTGTTTCCCTTTTTTCCATTGTTTCCATTGTTTGTTTCCCTTGTTTCCATTTTTTCCATTGTTTGGTTCCCTTGTTTCCATTGTTTCCATTGTTTGGTTCCCTTGTTTCCATGGTTTGTTTCCATTGTTTGTTTCCCTTGTTTCCATTGTTTCCATTGTTTCCATTGTTTCTTTCCATTGTTTGTTTCCATTGTTTCCATTGTTTGTTTCCATGGTTTGTTTTCGTTGTTTCCCTTGTTTCCATTGTTTGTTTCCCTTGTTTCCATGGCTTGTTTCCCTTGTTTCCATGGTTTATTTCCATGGTTTGTTTCCCTTCTTTCCATGGTATCCATTGTATCCATTGTTTGTTTCCATTGTTGCCATGGTTTGTTGCCATGGTTTGTTTCCATGGTTGGTTTCCCTTGTTTCCGTTGTTTCCATGGTTTGTTTCCGTTCTTTCCCTTCTTTCCATGGTTTTTTCCAATGGTTTGTTTCCATTGTTTCCATGGTTTCTTTCCATTGTTTAGTTTGTTTCCATTGTTTGTTTCCCTAGTTTCCCTTGTTTCCATTGTTTGTTTCCCTTGTTTCCATGTTTTCTTTCCCTTGTTTCCCTTCTTTCCCTTATTTCCATTGTTTCCATTGTTTGTTTCCCTTGTTTCCATTGTTTCCATTGTTTGTTTCCCTTGTTTCCATTGTTTCTTTCCATTGTTTCCGTTTTTTCCATTGTTTCCATTGTTTCCCTTGTTTCCATTGTTTCCATCGTTTGTTTCCCTTGTTTGCATTGTTTGTTTCCATTGTTTGTTTCCCTTGTTTCCATTGTTTCCCTTTTTTCCATTGTTTCCATTGTTTGTTTCCCTTGTTTCCATTGTTTCCATTGTTTGGTTCCCTTGTTTCCATGGTTTGTTTCCATTGTTTGTTTCCATTGTTTCCATTGTTTCCGTTTTTTCCATTGTTTCCATTGTTTCCATTGTTTCTTTCCATTGTTTGTTTCCATTGTTTCCATTGTTTGTTTCCATGGTTTGTTTTCGTTGTTTCCTTTGTTTCCATTGTTTGTTTCCATTGTTTCCATTGTTTCTTTCCATTGTTTCTTTCCATTGTTTCTTTCCATTGTTTCCATTGTTTGTTTCCATGGTTTGTTTTCGTTGTTTCCTTTGTTTCCATTGTTTGTTTCCCTTGTTTCCATGGCTTGTTTCCCTTGTTTCCATGGTTTATTTCCATGGTTTGTTTCCCTTCTTTCCATGGTATCCATTGTATCCATTGTTTGTTTCCATTGTTGCCATGGTTTGTTGCCATGGTTTGTTGCCATGGTTGGTTTCCCTTGTTTCCGTTGTTTCCATGGTTTGTTTCCGTTCTTTCCCTTCTTTCCATGGTTTTTTCCAATGGTTTGTTTCCATTGTTTCCATGGTTTCTTTCCATTGTTAAGTTTGTTTCCATTGTTTGTTTCCCTAGTTTCCCTTGTTTCCATTGTTTGTTTCCCTTGTTTCCATGTTTTCTTTCCCTTGTTTCCCTTGTTTCCCTTATTTCCATTGTTTCCATTGTTTGTTTCCCTTGTTTCCATTGTTTCCATTGTTTGTTTCCCTTGTTTCCATTGTTTCTTTCCCTTGTTTGTTTCCATGGTTTGTTTCCCTTGTTTGTTTCCATGGTTTGTTTTCCCTTGTTTCCATGGTTTGTTTCCCTTGTTTCCATGGTTTATTGCCATGGTTTGTTTCCGTTGTTTCCATGCTTTCCATTGTATCCATTCTTTGTTTCGATTGTTGCCATGGTTTGTTTCCATGGTTTGTTTCCATTCTTTATTTCCATGTTTGTTTCCATTGTTTGTTTCCCTTGTTTCCATTGTTTCCGTTGTTTGTTTCCATTGTTTAGTTTGTTTCCATTGTTTGTTTCCATTGTTTCTCTTGTTTCAATTGTTTGTTTCCATTGTTTCCATTGTTTGTTTCCCTTGTTTCCATTGTTTGTTTCCATGGTTTTTTTCCCTTGTTTCCATGGCTTGTTTCCATGGTTTCCATGGTTTCCATTGTAGCCATTGTTTGTTTCCATTGTTGCCATGGTTTGTTTCCATGGTTTACTTCCATGGTTTGTTTCCATGATTTCCGTTGTTTCCATTGTTTATTTTCGTTCTTTCCCTTGTTTCCATGGATTGTTTCAATGGTTTGTTTCCATTGTTTCCATGGTTCGTTTCCCTTGTTTCCCTTGTTTCCCTTGTTTGTTTCCCTTGTTTCCCTTGTTTTCATTGCTTCCATTGTTTGTTTCCCTTGTTTCCATTGTTTCCATTGTTTGTTTCCCTTGTTTCCCTTGTTTCCATTGTTTGTTTCCCTTGTTTCCCTTGTTTGTTTCCATGGTTTGTTTCCCTTCTTTCCATGGCTTGTTTCCATTGTTTGTTTCCCTTGTTGCCATTGTTTGTTTCCATTGTTTGTTTCCCTTGTTTCCGTTGTTTCCGTTGTTTGTTTCCATTGTTTAGTTTGTTTCCATTGTTTGTTTCCATTGTTTCCCTTCTTTCCATTGTTTGTTTCCCTTGTTTCCATTCTTTCCATTGTTTGTTTCCCTTGTTTCTCTTGTTTCAATTGTTTGTTTCCCTTGTTGCCATTGTTTGTTTCCCTTGTTGCCATTGTTTGTTTCCATGGTTTGTTTCCCTTGTTTCCATGGCTTGTTTCCATTGTTTCCATGGTTTCCATTGTAGCCATTGTTTGTTTCCATTGTTGCCATGGTTTGTTTCCATGGTTTACTTCCATGGTTTGTTTCCATGGTTTCCGTTGTTTCCATTGTTTATTTTCGTTCTTTCCCTTGTTTCCATGGATTGTTTCAATGGTTTATTTCCATTGTTTCCATGGTTCGTTTCCCTTGTTTCCCTGGTTTCCATTGTTTATTTCTCTTGTTTCCACGGTTTGTTTCCCTTGTTTCCCTTGTTACCATTGTTTGTTTCCCTTGTTTCCCTTGTTTCCATTGTTTGTTTCCCTTGTTTCCATGTTTTCTTTCCCTTGTTTCAATGGTTTCCATTGTATCCATTGTTTCCATTGTTTGTTTCCCTTGTTTCCATTGTTTCCATTGTTTGTTTCCCTTGTTTCCATTGTTTCTTTCCATTGTTTCCGTTTTTTCCATTGTTTCCATTGTTTCCCTTGTTTCCATTGTTTCCATCGTTTGTTTCCCTTGTTTGCATTGTTTGTTTCCATTGTTTGTTTCCCTTGTTTCCATTGTTTCCCTTTTTTCCATTGTTTCCATTGTTTGTTTCCCTTGTTTCCATTGTTTCCATTGTTTGGTTCCCTTGTTTCCATGGTTTGTTTCCATTGTTTGTTTCCATTGTTTCCATTGTTTCCGTTTTTTCCATTGTTTCCATTGTTTCCATTGTTTCTTTCCATTGTTTGTTTCCATTGTTTCCATTGTTTGTTTCCATGGTTTGTTTTCGTTGTTTCCTTTGTTTCCATTGTTTGTTTCCATTGTTTCCATTGTTTCCATTGTTTCCATTGTTTCCATTGTTTCCATTGTTTCTTTCCATTGTTTCTTTCCATTGTTTCTTTCCATTGTTTCCATTGTTTGTTTCCATGGTTCGTTTTCGTTGTTTCCCTTGTTTCCATTGTTTGTTTCCCTTGTTTCCATGGCTTGTTTCCCTTGTTTCCATGGTTTATTTCCATGGTTTGTTTCCCTTCTTTCCATGGTATCCATTGTATCCATTGTTTGTTTCCATTGTTGCCATGGTTTGTTGCCATGGTTTGTTTCCATGGTTGGTTTCCCTTGTTTCCGTTGTTTCCATGGTTTGTTTCCGTTCTTTCCCTTCTTTCCATGGTTTTTTCCAATGGTTTGTTTCCATTGTTTCCATGGTTTCTTTCCGTTGTTTAGTTTGTTTCCATTGTTTGTTTCCCTTGTTTCCCTTGTTTCCATTGTTTGTTTCCCTTGTTTCCATGTTTTCTTTCCCTTGTTTCCCTTCTTTCCCTTATTTCCATTGTTTCCATTGTTTGTTTCCCTTGTTTCCATTGTTTCCATTGTTTGTTTCCCTTGTTTCCATGGTTTGTTTCCCTTGTTTGTTTCCATGGTTTGTTTCCCTTGTTTGTTTCCATGGTTTGTTTTCCCTTGTTTCCATGGTTTGTTTCCCTTGTTTCCATGGTTTATTGCCATGGTTTGTTTCCGTTGTTTCCATGCTTTCCATTGTATCCATTCTTTGTTTCGATTGTTGCCATGGTTTGTTTCCATGGTTTGTTTCCATTCTTTATTTCCATGTTTGTTTCCATTGTTTGTTTCCCTTGTTTCCATTGTTTCCGTTGTTTGTTTCCATTGTTTAGTTTGTTTCCATTGTTTGTTTCCATTGTTTCTCTTGTTTCAATTGTTTGTTTCCATTGTTTCCATTGTTTGTTTCCCTTGTTTCCCTTGTTTGTTTCCCTTGTTTTTTTCCATGGTTTGTTTTCCCTTGTTTCCATGGTTTGTTTCCATTGTTTGTTTCCCTCATTTCCATGGTTTGTTTCCCTTGTTTCCATTGTTTGTTTCCCATTGTTTATTTTTGTTCTTTCCCTTGTTTCCATGGATTGTTTCAATGGTTTATTTCCATTGTTTCCATGGTTCGTTTCCGTTGTTTCCCTTGTTTCCATTGTTTATTTCTCTTGTTTCCACGGTTTGTTTCCCTTGTTTCCCTTGTTACCATTGTTTGTTTCCCTTGTTTCCGTTTTTTTCCATTGTTTCCATTGTTTCCCTTGTTTCCATTGTTTGTTTCCCTTGTTTCCATTGTTTCCATTGTTTGGTTCCCTTCTTTCCATGGTTTGTTTCCATTGTTTGTTTCCCTTCTTTCCATTGTTTCGCCTTTTTCCATTGTTTCCATTGTTTCCATTGTTTGTTTCCCTTGTTTCCCTTGTTTGTTTCCCTTGTTTCCATGGTTTCCATTGTATCCATTGTTTGTTTCCTTTGTTGCCATGGTTTGTTTCCATAGTTTGTTTCCATGGTTTGTTTCCATGTTTTGTTTCCGTGGTTTCTGTTGGTTCCATTGTTTGTTTCCGTTGTTTCCATTGTTTCTATGGTTTGTTTCCATTTTTTAGTTTGTTTCCATTGTTTGCTTCCATTGTTTCCCTTGTTTCCATTGTTTGTTTCATTTGTTTCCATTGTTTGTTTCATTTGTTTCCATTGTTTCCATTGTTTGTTTCCCTTGTTTCCATTGTTTCTTTCCATTGTTTCCGTTTTTTCCATTGTTTCCATTGTTTCCCTTGTTTCCAGTTTCCATTGTTTCCCTTGTTTCCATTGTTTCCATCGTTTGTTTCCCTTGTTTGCATTGTTTGTTTCCATGGTTTGTTTCCGTTGTTTCCCTTGTTTCCTTTGTTTGTTTCCCTTGTTTTCATGGCCTGTTTCCCTTGTTTCCATGATTTATTTCCATGGTTTGTATCCATTGTTTGTTTCCATGGTTTCCATGGTTTGTTTCCCTTGTTTCCATTGATTCCAATATTTGTTTCCCTTGTTTCCATGGTTTGCTTCCCTTGTTTCCCTTGTTTGTTTCCATGGTTTGTTTCCATTTTTTGTTTCCCTTGTTTCCATGGTTTGTTTCCCTTGTTTCCATGGTTCATTGCCATTTTTTGTTTCCGTTGTTTCCATGGTTTCCATTATATCCATTTTTTGTTTCTTTTGTTTCCATGGTTTGTTTCCATGGTTTCCTTTGTTTCCATTGTTTCTTTCCATTGTTTCCCTTGTTTCCATTGTTTGTTTCTATTGTTTCCCTTGTTTCCATTGTTTGTTTCCCTTGTTTCCATTGTTTCCATTGTTTTTTTCCCTTGTTTCCATTGTTTGTTTCCATGGTTTGTTTCCATGGTTTCTTTTCGTTCTTTCCCTTGCTTCCATCGTTTGTTTCCCTTGTTTCCATGGTTTATTGCCATGGTTTGTTTCCGTTACTTCCATGGTTTCCATTATATCCATTCTTTGTTTCTGTTCTTTCCGTGGTTTGTTTCCATTTTTCTGTTTCCATTGTTTGTTTCCATGGTTTCCATGGTTTGTTTCCCTTGTTTCCATTGTTTCCATTGTTTGTTTCCCTTGTTTCCATGGTTTGTTTCCCTTGTTTCCATGGTTTATTGCCATGGTTTGTTTCCGTTGTTTCCATGGTTTCCATTATATCCATTGTTTGTTTCTGTTGTTTCCATGGTTTGTTTCCATGTTTTGTTGCCATTGTTTGTTCCCATGGTTTCCATGGTTTGTTTCCCTTGTTTCCCTTGTTTCCATTGTTTCCATTGTTTCCATTTTTTGTTTCCCTTGTTTCCATGGTTTGTTTCCATTGTTTGTTTCCCTGGTTTGTTTCCATTGTTTGTTTCCCTCATTTCCATTGTTTGTTTCCCTTGTTTCCATTGTTTGTTTCCATTGTTTGTTTCCCTTTTTTCCATTGTTTGTTTCCATTGTTTGGTTCCCTTGTTTCCGTTGTTTCCATTGTTTGTTTCCCTTTTTTAGTTTTTTTCCATTGTTTGTTTCCCTTGTTTCCCTTGTTTCCATTGTTTATTTCCCTTGTTTCCATTGTTTCCATTGTTTGTTTCCCTTGTTTCCCTTGTTTCAATTGTTTGTTTCCCTTGTTTCCATTGTTTGTTTCCCTTGTTTCCATTGTTTGTTTCCCTTGTTTCCCTTGTTTGTTTCCATGGTTTGTTTCCATTGTTTAGTTTGTTTCCATTGTTTGTTTCCATTGTTTCCCTTGTTTCCATTGTTTGTTTCCCTTGTTTCCATTGTTTCCATTGTTTGTTTCCCTTGTTTCCCTTGTTGCCATTGTTTGTTTCCCTTGTTTCCCTTGTTTGTTTCCCTTGTTTTTTTCCATGGTTTGTTTTCCCTTGTTTCCATGGTTTGTTTCCATTGTTTGTTTCCCTCATTTCCATGGTTTGTTTCCCTTGTTTCCATTGTTTGTTTCCCATGTTTCCATTGTTTCCATTGTTTTTTTCCCTTGTTTCCGTTGTTTTTTCCCTTGTTTCCCTGGTTTGTTTCCATGGTTTGTTTCCATGGTTTGTTTCCATTGTTTCCATTGTTTCCACTGTTTGTTTCCGTTTTTTCCTTTGTTTCCGTTTTTTCCTTTGTTTCCGTTCTTTCTTTTGTTTCCTTTGTTTGTTTCCCTTATTTGTTTCCCTTGTTCGTTTCCCTTGTTTCCGTTGTTCGTTTCTGTGGTTTCTGTGGTGTCCGTTGCTTGCTTCCGTTGCTTCCGTTGTTTGCTTCCCTTGTTTGTTTCCGTTGTCTCCGTTGTTTCCGTATTTTGTTTCCATTGTTTTTCTGTTGTTTCCGGGTTTTTTTGTGTTGTTTCCGGTTTTTCATTGTTTCTGTTGCTTTTTTCTGTTGCTTGTTTCCGCTGTTTCCGTTGTTTTTTTCTGCTGTTTCCATTGCTTGTTTCAATTATTTCCGTTTTTTCCATTGTTTGTTTCCATAGTTTCCATTGTTTCCATTGTATCCATTGGTTGTTTCTTTTGTTTCTGTTCTTTCTGTTCTTTCCATTGTTTGTTTCCATTGTTTGTTTGCATTGTTTCCGTTGTTTCATTTGTTTCCATTGTTTGTTTCCATTGATTGTTTCCATTGGTTGTTTCCATTGTCTGTTTCCTTTGTTTCCGTTGTTGTACCCCTAATGCTTTAGCTAAACTTTGAATAGCTTCTGCTATAAAGAGTGGGCCCCTATCCAAAGATAGTCCAATGGGTACCCCAAATCGTGGTGTTATTTCCTTAAGTAACACTTTTGCTACTTCTTTTGTCTTGTTGATGCGACAAGGGAAAGCTTCTGGCCAGCCTGAGAAAGTATCTGTTACTAAAAGATCTCGGTATCCGTTTTGCCATGGTAATTTGGAAAAGTCTATTTGCCAGTAGTCTCCTGGACTGTTTCCTCTCTTTGTCACCCCCGGTCAAGGTCCTTGGGGTACGTGAGGATTGTTCTTCAGGCATAACTCACATTTCTTCACTATGTTTTTAATTATTCCAGTCATATGTACACTTAGCACTTGTGTTTTTAATGCTTCCACCATTGTTTGAATTCCCCAGTGAGTTTCTTGGTGTTGCTTATTAGCCAATTCACGCATAATTTCCTGTGTAACTATTACTTGATGTGAAGGAGTCACCCGCCACCCCTCTTGGTTTTTAATCGCTTTCAGTAGGTTAGCCAATTGATTGTCTTCTGGTGTATACTGCGGATTCTCAGGTCCCAACCTCTGAACCCTTTCTGGCAAAACTACAATATTTGACCTTCAGCTGCTTCTCTCGCAACTTTATCTGCCATGCGGTTTTCTATATGCATTGGGCTGTTTCCAAATTGATGTGCCTTGCAATGCATAATTGCCACTAATCGGGGTAGATTAATTGCATGCAATAGTTGTTGGATTGTTGGCCCTTATTTGAGTGGAGATCCTTGAGATCCCCCAGGGATGATCCCCAAGCTCCATGAGCATGGACCACTCCGAAGGCAAATTTTGAATCTGTCCATATATTAACAGGTTTGGCTTTTGAAAGTTCTAGTGCTCTCAGCAAGGCTACGAGCTCTGCTTTCTGGGCCAAAGTGTTGGATGGCAGAGCTTTTGCCTCAGTTACTTCCTTAATGGTTACCACTGCGTAACCTGTTTTCCGTGTTCCGTTCCACATAAAGCTGCTACCATCTCCGAACAGGCCACATTTTTTAAAAATTACCCATGGGTCTTTTCCCATGCTTCTGGGCCAATACCCCTAGGGCAATATGCAATCTTTCATGCACAAATAATTCAAATGATTTTTCCAAATTCGGTAGGCCTAGGGCTGGAGCATTCATTAAAGCTTGTTTCAATTTCATAAATGCATCTCTGCACTCCTGAGTCCAGACAAGGAGGTTTCCCTCCGCTTGTACAGCTTCATATAGGGGTTCGACAGTGAGTCCAAAATTTATTATCCACAGGCGACACCATCCAACCATTCCGGGAAATGCTCTGAGCTCTTGTTTCGATTTCGGTTCGGGAATCTGGCAAATGGCCTCTTTTTCTTTCAGTTCCAAGACTACACTGGCCCTGGGAAATTCTGTACCCCAAATATGTTACTTGTGCTGGGCGATCTGTGTCTTTTTCGGGGACACCTTTTACCCTGCCAACCCCAAAAAGTTGAGGAAGTCTATTGTCATTTGTATGGAATCTTTCTTGTCACTTATTGCTAACACTATGTCATCTACGTACTCTGGCAAGGTGATATTTTTATTCATCTTTTGCCAGTCTTCTAATTCTTTGGCTAATTGATGTCCAAAGATCGTGGGGCTGTTCTTAAATCCTTGTGGTATTACTGTCCAGCACAGTGAGTTTTTATTCCGGTCTTAGGGCTTTCCCACTCAAAAGCGAACAGTTCCTGACTCTCAGCTGCTAGCAGAAGGCAAAAGAACTCATCTTTCAAGTCCAATACAGGAAACCATTTGTGCATTTCCTTCAGGCTGGTCAAGAGAGTATACGGGTTTGCCACTATCAGGTGAACGTCCTGCACGATTTGATTTATAGCCCTTAAGTCCTGGACCAACTTATGCTCTTCTGAATGCAGCTTTTTAATGGGCAAGATCTTGGAGTGTTGTATTCTAATTGACATTCTGTTAATAATCCAAAATTGACAAATTGTTCTATTAATGGTTCTAATCCTTTTCTTGCTTCTAATTCAATTGGGTACTGTTTCTGTCTTACCGGTCTGGCATCTGGTTTCAGCTGGGTGATTACCGTTTCTGCTGCTCGGGATCGTCCTGGTGTTCCTGAAGCCCATACTAGAGGTGTTACAGCCTTTTCAGCTTCTTCTGGTATTTCCTGTAACTTGGCTTCCTTCTGTAACATAAAAACTTGAGCATCCAAAGCTTTATTTTCAGGAATATGGATTTGGATTTTTCCTTTTTCAAAAGTAATTTGTGCATTCAATTTACTTCATATGTCTCATCCTAATTAGCAGCACAGGGCAATCAGAGAAATCGATGGGTTAACGCCCTTTTCCCAATTCCAAACTTCAAAGGCTGGAAAAATGGCAGATTTTCTTTCTGCCCCGTGGCACCAATAACTGACGTACTCTGATTACTCAGATTAGCCTTGCATGTATTCAATACCAAATAAGTGGCCCCCGTATCTACTAAAAATTTTTCTTTTTCATTCCCCAACTTTACTCTAACCACGGGTTCTGTTGGGGAGGGTTCCAATTCTTCCCCTGGTCTCCCTCAGTCTGAATCTATTTCATCATGTTAACAGCCTGATTTGGTATTTCCTCCAGGCCTTGTCCTCTTAAGTGCGGATGCTCCCTTTTCCAGTGTCCTTTCTGCTTACAGTAAGCACATTGATTTTTCTCCAACAGTATTCCGGCTCTTTGTGCTCCACCGGGAAACCTCCTCCCCTTTGGGCCTTGATAGCCCTGTCCTCTGAACGTACTGGTTTCCTGGGCTATGGCTACTGCCAGCATCCTGTTATCCTTAAACTTCTCCTTTGTCTGCTTTTCCTCTTCCACCTTTTCTCTGTTGTTAGACACTTTCCAGGCATTTTCTAACATTTAATCCAATAAGCGGGCATCTGCCCCCTCTAACTTTTGTAATTTCCGTTTTATGTCTACATTAGATTGTCCCATAAAACTGTGGACCATCGAGACAGCATCTGCTTCATTATCTGGATTCAAATCAGTATATTTTCTTGCAGCCTCCATTAGTCTTTCAAAGAAAGAAGAGGGATCCTCACTCTTTCCTTGAATGACCTGATACAATTTAGACCAATTCTTTGATTTTGGAATTGCATTCTGAACACCATACAAAATCACTCATTGGTATTCGGATAATAATAACCTTGGAGCAGGGACGTTGGGATCCCAGTCAGGATTGTTGGAGGGGAAATGATCCTCTGTCCTGCTGTTGCAGCTTGAACATCCACTCGTTCCACCTCCTCTTTAGCTTTAGCTATAAGAATTCTTTGTCTTTCAAGACAACTTGCAGATCCTTCCAGTCCAGATCCTGATTTTCAATTATAGTTTCCATAACCTTCGCTGCCCATTCGGGGTCCTCCCTTATATACACCTGCCATCTCTTTCCAAGCCTTCAAGCCTGCTATTGAAAATGGCACTTTTACCCAAACTGGTGGTCCGTCTGGTCCTACCGCTTGCCTGAGGGGGGCTTGTACATTCCGAGTATTTCCCCTCCTCGTTCTCCCCGCCACCGGACTAAAATCTTCTTTGCCGGAACTATCCGAATCATTGCCTTGTTCCCTTCTCCTCCTACTTGCCTACCCATTACCCCTCCTTGGTCCAGCCAACACCTCAACATCCTCCTCCTGTTGCTCTTCTTCCCATTTCTCTTTATATTTGTGGCATCGCTTGCTGATGCTACATGCTGAACAACAACGCTTAGGTGTTTTCTTATTTTCTGCCTCTAGCGCCAATACAGCACTTCCACCTTCAATAAAGCCACACTCCTTACGTATCATAATTATCCCGCAACGCAAAGAACAAATTCACATAAGGTATCTCATCCTGTTTTCCTTCGCGTCTACAGAACAGCATTAATTGCAACACAGTATTGTAGCTTATACTTCCATTCTTAGGCCATTTCTCCTGCTCATCCAGAGTATACAAGGGCCACGAATGACTGCAATATTCTACGAGCTTTTTCCGAGCAAGGGGATCACCCCCCAACTTGCTCCAGTGGTTTAGTATACACCCCAGCGGAGAGCGCTTAAGAATTCCACCTTCAGTAGATTGTCCAGGTCTCACTATATAAAATTGCCATGTATGTGTGCCCAAGCCAAACCAAAATCCAGACTCCGTGCGTCCCCATAGTAACGTACGGATTACACAATAGTGCACTCCCAATACCAATACCAACAGCTCAACAACGCGTACTTAATTCAGATACGACTTATTTGCAAGCAACCAATATCAATACTAATGCCAATACCAATGTCGTTAGTCTCCCAGAGAGCTGTCGCAGAAACTTACCTGACCAGGGAATCGGAGGGCCTCCCCAAAAATACTCCGGTGCGCGCTGGAGTCCTCACGATTCCTCTGGTCCGTCGAGATTCCGGAGAGCAGGTCCCATCTGGGTCACCAAATTCTGTTACCGAAAATTGTAACGAAGAAAACTCTCCAAACCAAATGATAGTTTAGAAAGCCAGCATTAGTTTATTGCAGTGCCGGGTGCATGGGGGATTTCTCCTCCTAGCATGCACACTGGGTTAAAATCATGACATATTTAAAACAGTTAACAAAGTTAGTTATGCCTACTGGTCCTACCCCTAAATTAACTCTTGGTTAATACCTTTCGTACTTCATCTTAAAGATACAGTTCTCTATTAATTCCCTACATGTGCTCAGAGAGTAGGGGGCTTATTTGGATTGGGGGCTTTTCTAACTAGGAGGTGTGGTTTTTAACATTATACTGAGACTATAATGAGGCAGGTTAACTTTAGGGCACTATTTTGGCACTCTATTTTTCTAGAATTTGTCCTTGCGTTAATCATTATTGCTAGTTAGTGGAGAGTTAGTGGAGACAGTTTTTATCTTTAATATGTCTAAATACCAGGTGCATTTGTTATGAAGTATCTTCTTTCCATTCTTTTTCACTTGTTTTTGACCTTGTGTTTCGAGATGTTCTGTAACACTTACTACTTGTGTGGACCAAGTCTTTGCTCTGCCAAGAGAAAAGCCTCACGTCCCCTGTTTGTGTGCTTCTATAGGGAGAGTGTGCCTGATGGTGAAATCCAGCTGGTGGCCGGTCACAAGCGGAGTCCCCCAGGGCTCAGTTTTGGGACCGGTCTTGTTTAATGTCTTTATTGATGATCTGGATGAGGGGATAGAGTGCACCCTCAGCAAGTTTGCAGACGACACCAAGTTGGGAGGGAGTGTTGGTCTGCTTGAGGGTAGGAAGGCTCTGCAGAGGGATGTGGACAGGCTGGATCGATGGGCTGAGGCCAACCGGATGAAGTTCAATAAGGCCAAGTGCCGGGTTCTACACTTTGGCCACAACAACCCCAGGCAATGCTACAGGCTTGGGGACGAGTGGCTGGAAAGCTCCCCCGCAGAAAAGGACCTGGGGGTGTTGATTGACAGCCGGCTGAATATGAGCCAGCAGTGTGCCCAGGTGGCCAAGAAGGCCAACGGCATCCTGGCCTGTATCAGAAATAGTGTGGCCAGCAGGAGTAGGGAGGGGCTCGTGCCCCTGTACTCGGCTCTGGTGAGGCCGCACCTCAAATACTGTGTTCAGTTTTGGGCCCCTCACTCCAAGAAAGACATTGAGGTGCTGGAGCGTGTCCAGAGAAGGGCGACGAAGCTGGTGAGGGGTCTGGAACACAAGTCTTATGAGGAGCGGCTGAGGGAGCTGGGGTTGTTTAGCCTGGAGAAGAGGAGGCTGAGGGGAGACCTTATCGCTCTCTACAATTACCTGAAAGGAGGTTGCAGAGAGGTGGGTGTTGGTCTCTTCTCCCAAGTGACTAGTGACAGGACTAGAGGAAATGGCCTCAAGTTGCGCCAGGGGAGGTTCAGGCTAGATATTAGGAAAAAGTTCTTTACTGAAAGAGTAGTGAAACATTGGAATAGGCTGCCCAGGGAGGTGGTAGAGTCACCCTCCCTGGAGGTATTCAAGGAGCGTGTGGATGTGGCATTGTGGGATGTGGCTTGATGGGCATGGTGCTGTGTGGTGTTGGGTGGGTTGGGTGGGTTTTTTTTGGTTTGTGGTTTTTTTTTTTGTTTGGGTTTGTTTGGTTTTTTTTTAGGTTGGACTTGATGATCTTACAGGTCTTTTCCAACCTTAGTGATTCTGTGATTCTGTGATTCTGTGAGGCGCTGTTTTTCTATGTACGTGTGTTATATTTAGCCCTTGTATTCTCTGTGCAGAGCGAGAAGCCTCTCATTACCTTGCCTGCATATATTCCACATATGCATGGGCTGTATTCTAAAGAAAATGCTGGTAAGCCTTCCTCTCCTATCGAATATACTCTGTAGAGATAAACCAAATCCTCTCTTCAGCCCTGTGTGTATTTGGTAGTTAGGATCTCTTGTGCGTACAGACAGAAAAGCGTGACTGTATGGGTCTTCTGTAGTCTTCTATGGAAAGAGGCTCTCTTCTGGAAGCAGAGAAGACCTGCCTCAGCTCTTTGGATCTACTCTACATACAGACAGGACGTATTCTGTGTAACGGCAATACGTGAGCTCTATGCTGATGGAAAAACTATATCTTGCCCCTCTCTCTGCGTATGTCTGCACGTAAAGTATGTGTATTCATGTCCGTGTGCTCCAAGTCAGGCCAGCATATGCTCCATACGCAGAGGGAAATGCCCTTCCTCCCTTGGCCTTGAAAATGTCTGTGTTCCGTGTAGAGACAGTATCGATTCAACATAGAGACTTCGACATTCATATTCACCATAAAGACAGAAAGTGTAGCTTCCCCTCTCCTGCCTGACTGCTTTAGTGTAGTACGTACCTGACCGACACATCGTCTGTCTATTCTGCACACTCCATGTGTGTGCTCTGTGCAGAGAGTGCATCTAGGGAGAGAAAGACGTGGTTGTGCTTCCTGTGTCTGTATACTTTTTTTATGCATAGGTAATCTATCTTCTGAATCGAGAGAGGAAAAAAGCCTCAGCGAGATGAGATCAGCTGAGGCTTCTCTTCCTGCAGATAGAGGATATGGTGTCTGTGGATGTTCTGTATAGATGGTGCGTGGGGGGGTGTGTATCCGTGTTGGTGAAAGACATGTATTTCTGTGTATCTCTCTCTATGTCTATCCATATATATTCTCTTTATACTTGCTGCATGTGTTCTGTGTATCTCCTATGCGTATAAGCGTATCTAGATGGTGTCCTAGCTGTGTGTATTTTGTATCTAGACAGAAGTTGCCTCGCTTGGGCGATGCAGGACTTGTTGTGTATGTAGAATATAGGCAACCTACAGATAATGTAAATGAAATGAAGAAAGCTTCAGCTAAGCAAGGTGAGGCTTTTTTGTTTCCAAGTAAAATACATACTCTCTTGTTTATGCCCCGTTCGCAGATGCAGAAACCTCAGCCAGACTCTTTGGAGTGTAGGCAGTAAACATACTGTCGGGTTCTATTCAACCTATAGATGGAAAGCAGGGACATAGTCCAAACCCTTTTGTCCATCTGCCGCGTCTCTGCTGTCTGAACGTCTTCTAGCTGCAGCCCGGGGAGCTGGGCTGAGCCTTCTGTGTCACCACAGACGTGGACTTTGTGTTGCTTATGTATCTCTTGGGTAGCAGATGAACAGCGAGGGCGAGGTGAGAGTGACTGGAGGAGCAGAAAGGTGGCTCCTGGGTGAACCGGGAGCTCTCCAGGTGGTCATTTGAAGGGGCCGAAGGGAATGTTTTGGGGACCACCTTTTATCTCGGCCAGAAAGGGCCTTCTGTGAGTTGCAGGTTTCTTGATAGGGCAGAGAAGTGCTCCATCACTTGGGTTTTTTGGAGCTCTGCACCCCAGGGCTTTTTTGGAATGCTTCACCATTTTGGTTTTTGGAAGCCCTTTATGGTTTCGCTGTTTTCTGGAATGCAACACCGCGTGGGGTTTCTGGAATGCATTGCCATGCCACCCCAGAGGAGTGCTTCACCGTTTGGCTTTTTTTGGGATCCCTCTATGTGGGACTTTTCTGGTTTGCTTCACCAGTTGGATATTTTGGAGCGCTTAACCCCGGTGCTTTTTCAGAGTGCTCCATCCCGGACTTTTTCAGAGTCCTCCATGGCTGTGGTGTTTGGAGCTCTCCACCCTGGAGCTTTTTGGGAGCGCTCCAACTCGGCACTTTTTTGGAGCTCTGCACCCTGAGGCTTGTTTGGAGCGCTTCACCATTTTGTATTTTGGGAGCCCTTGACAGTTTTGCTCTCTACTGCAGTATTATAACAGCCGGGACTTTTGGAGTGCTTCACCACTCCGCCCCGCAGGAGCGCTTCACGATGTGGTTTTCTAGGAGCTGTTGGCCATTTTTGGAGGGAGCCCTGCACCGTTTGGAGTAATTTTGGGGGAGTCCTACACGGTTTGGAGTAATTTTTTGGGAGTCCTGCACCATATGGAATATTTTTGGGGGAGTCCTGCACCATATGAAATATTTCTTGGAAATCCTGCACCATTAGGAGTATTTCTTGGGGACTCCTACACCATTTGGAGTAATTTTTGAAGGGAGCCCTGCACCATTTGGAGTATTTCGGGGGAGCCCTCCACCGTTTGGAGTTTTTCTTGGGGAGTCCTACACGGTTTGGAGTAATTTTTGGAGGGAGCCCTGCACCCTTTGGAGTATTTTTTGGAAGGAGTCCTGCACCCTGGGGCTTTTTTTGAGCTCTGTACCCTTGGTCTTGTTTTGCAAGGGTCACTGTTTTGTTTTTTGGGTGCCCTTTCTGGTTTTGCTTTTTTTTTTAATATTACCAAATCTGTGATTTCTGGAGTGCATCACCGCGCCGCCCCCCCCGTGCCATGGAGAGGATCACCTCACCGGCCCCCCCACCCAGAGGAGAGCATCGCTGCGCCACCCCGCGATTCCCCAGAGGAGAGTATCACCGTGCCACCTGCACCCCCCGGCGGAGAGCATCACCATTTGGAGTATTTCTTGGGGAGTCCTACACGGTTTGGAGTAATTTTTGAAGGGAGCCCTGCACCGTTTGGAGTAATTTTGGGGGAGTCCTGCACAGTTTGGATTATTTTTTGGAAGGAGTCCTGCACCCTGGGGCTTTTTTTAAGCTCTGTACCCTCAGTCTTGTTTTGCAAGGGTCACCATTTTGTTTTTTGGGTGCCCTTTCTGGTTTCGCTATTTTTTGGAATATTACAAAACCCGTGATTTCTGGAGTGCATCGCCACGCCGGCCCTCCAGAGGAATGCATCACCTTTTGGTTTTTTGGGAGCCGTTCTCCTTTAATTTTTTTGGATGGTCCTGCACTGTTTGTTTTTTGTGGGAGCTCTCCAAACCGGTTCTTTTTTGTACCTCTGTTCCCTTGGGCTTATTTGTGGTGTGTCACCATTTAGTTTTTTGGGAGCCCTTTATGGCTTTGGTCCTTTTTGGAATATTATCAAACCCGTTTTTTCCAGAGGCCTTAACAGCACTGCCCTGGAGGAGTATATCACCATTTGGATTTTTGGGCAGCCCTGCACTGTTTGGAGTCATTATTTGAAGGAGTCCTGCACTGTTTGGAGTAATTTTTTGGCAGGAGCCCTGCACCGTTTGGAGTAATTTTTGACGGGAGCCCTGCAGAGTTTGAAGTAATTTTTGGAGGTAGCCCTGCACCCTGGGGCTTTTTTGGATCCCTCCAACCCGGCACTTTCTTGTAGCTCTGTACTCTGGGGCTTGTTTGGAGTGCCTCACCATTTAGTATTTTGGGAGCCCTTTACGGCTTTTCCCCCTTTTTTTTAATATTCCAAAACAGAGGTTTTCCAGAGGCCTTCACAGCACTGCCCTGGAGGAATGCATCACCGTTTTGGTTTCTGGGGACTCCTGCACCGTTTGGAGTATTTGTTGGGCAGTCCTTCACCAGTTGGAGTTGTTTTGGAGGGAGTCCTGTGCCCTCGGGCTTTTTTGGATCCCTCCAACCTTGCACTTTTTTGGAGCTGTGCACCCTGCGGCTTGTTTTGGGTGCATGTCAGGGCCAGCACAGTGCAGAAAGTTCTGCCTCTTTGGAGTAGCCACGGTATTTTTTTTTTTTTCCCAAACATTCTATCACTTCCTCAGGATCCTGTAGTTGTTTGGGAGTGAAGTTCCAGAGCTTTGGAGGTGAGAAGTTCTCTAGATACCTGCCCATATTCTCCTCCAGGCCATGCCACCCATGACCATACTCTCGCTGAGGCTGGGTCATATTCCTAAATAGCGTGTTAACCTTAGACAAAACCAGAGCGCTATTGCTAAGAAATAACCAATGGCAGTATTTGAACTACCCAAGGATGTTCAAGATACTGATAAGTTACTGTAACAAGGGAGACAACATCACAGGAGATGGTAGCAAGGGTGCTGTTCTGTATTTCCTCCACAAAAAACCTCTCCGAGGAAGAAGCTTAATTGTTAATTGTCTCCATGAGGTGGTACCCAAAGTACAGTAATGGCTTCAGTACAGAGACCAAGTACCAGATGAAGCTCAAGGTCAGTGTTTTAATAATGAATCTCCCAGGCAAAACATCACTGATCACTCCAGAGCAGAGCAAACTGGAAAAGCCAACACCACTCTTTAACAGGTACAGCAAAAAAAAAATGTCAAAGAGGTGAATCAGTATCGTGACCTGTAACAGTTAACAGATATAAATCCCTTCTAAGATGCTCTATTGAATCTGTTATTATCTCAAACCCTTTGAGCCCCACATCGGTGCCAAAAAGGACTGTTGTTGGTTTAACACCAGCCGGCAACTAAGCACCACGCAGCCGCTCGCTCGCTGCCCCCTGCCCCAGCGGGATGGGGGAGAGAATCGGAAAATCAAAAGGGAGAAAGCTCGTGGGTTGAGATAAGAACAGTTTAAGAAATGAGATGAAATAATACAATAATGCCAATGTTAATAATAAAAATCGTAATGAAAAGGAAAATAACACTAATAACAAAAATTAAAACCCAAGAAAGACAAGTGATGCAAATGAAAACAATTGCTTACCACCCTCCGACCGATGCCCAGCCTGTCCCCAAGCAGCAGTCCCCCGGCCAGCTTTCCCCCTGGTTTATATACTGAGCATGACATCACATGGTATGGAATATCCCCCTTGGTCAGGTATCCCCTCTCAGCTTCTTGCGCACCCCCAGCGTCCCGGCTGGTGGGGCGGTGTGAGAAGCAGAAAAGGCCTTGACGCTGTGCAAGCACGGCTCGGCAGTAACGAAAACACCTCTGCGTTGTCAATGCTGTTTTCAGCACAAATCCAAAACACTGTTAACATGATGATATTAGATTCAGACTGAGGGAGACCAGGGGAAGATTCAGAAACCCTCCCCAACAGAACCCCTGGTTATAATAAAGTTGGGGAATGAAAAAGTAAAATTTTTAGTAGATATGGGGGCCAATTATTCAGTATTGAATACATGCAAGGCTAATTTGAGTAATCAAAGCACATCAATTATTGGTGCCACAGAGCGGAAAGAAAATCTGCCGTTTTCCCAGCCTTTGAAGTTTGGAATTGGGAAAAGGGTGTTAACCTATCAATTTCTCTGTATTCCTAATTGCCCTGTGCCGCTATTAGGATGAGACATATGAAGTAAATTGAATGCACAAATTACTTTTGAAAAAGGAAAAATCCAAACCCATATTCCTGAAAATAAAGCTTTGGATGCTCAAGTTTTTATGTTACAGAAGGAAGCCGAGTTACAGGAAATACCAGAAGAAGCTGAAAAGGCTGTAACACCTCTAGTATGGGCTTCAGGAACACCAGGACGATCCCGAGCAGCAGAAACGGTAATCACCCAGCTGAAACCAGATGCCAGACTGGTAAGACGGAAACAGTACCCAATTGAATTAGAAGCAAGAAAAGGATTAGAACCATTAATAGAACAATTTGTCAATTTTGGATTATTAACAGAATGTCAATCAGAATATAACACCCCGATCTTGCCAATTAAAAAGCCGTATTCAGAAGAGCATAGATTGGTCCAGGACTTAAGGGCTATAAATGAAGTTGTACAGGACAGTCACCCAATAGTGGCAAACCCGTATACTCTCTTGGCCACCCTGAAGGAAACACACAAATTGTTTCCTGTATTGGACTTGAAAGATGAGTTCTTTTGCCTTCTGCTAGCAGCTGAGAGTCAGGAACTGTTCGCTTTTGAGTGGGAAAAGCCCTAAGACAGGTAGAAAAACTCACTTGTGTTGGACACTATTACCACAAGGATTTAAAAATAGCCCTACAATCTTTGGAAATCAGTTAGCCAAAGAATTAGAAGACTGGCAAAAGATGCATAAAAATATCACTTTGCCAGAGTACGTAGATGACACACTGCTAGCAGCAAGTAACAAGGAAGATTCCGTACAAATTACTATAGATCTCCTAAACTTTTTAGGGTTGGCAGGGTACAAAGTATCCCAGAAAAAAGGCACAGATCGCTCAGCAGGAGGTAATATATCTGGGGTACAGAATTTCCCAGGGCCAGTGTAGTCTTGGAACTGAAAGAAAAGAGACCGTTTGCCAGATTCCTGAACCTAGATCAAAACAAGAGCTCAGAGCATTTCTTCAAATGGCCGGATGGTGTCGCCTGTGGATAATAAATTAAGGACTCACTGCCAAACCCCTATATGAAGCCGTACAAGGGGAGGGAAACCTCCTTGTTTGCACTCAGGAGTGCAGAGATGCATTTATGAAATTGAAACAAGCTTTAATGAATGCTCCAGCCCTAGGCCTTCTGAATTGGGAAAAACCATTTGAATTATTTGTGCATGAAAGACTGCATATTGCCTGAGGGGTATTGGCCCAGAAGCTGGGATCCTGGAAAAGACCCTGGGGTATTTTTCAAAACAACTAGACAATGTTAGCAAAGGATGGCCAGCATGTCTCCGAGCAGTGGCGGCTACAGTATTACTGATCCAAGAGGCCTGAAAATTGACGCTCGGGCAAAAATTAACTGTATTTGTACCCCATGCAGTTACAGCAGTGCTGGAACAAAAAAGGAGGACACTGGTTGTCACCAAGCCGGACGATGAAGTATCAAGCCGTTCGTCTGGAACAAGATGATGTGGAGATGAAAGTAACCATGATCCTGAATCCAGCTACCTTCCTAACTTCTGATCCTGCTGGAGAAGAATTAACTCACGACTGCTTGCAAACTGTGGAACAGACGTACTCCAGCAGAGCAGACTTCAAAGACATGCCAATAGAAAATGCGGACTGGGACCTGTGCGTAGATGGTAGCAGCTTTATGTGGAATGGAACACGGAAAACAGGTTACGCAGTGGTAACTGGTAAGGAAGTAACTGAGGCCAAAACTCTGCCATCCAACACTTTGGCCCAGAAAGCAGAGCTCATAGCCTTGCTGAGAGCACTAGAACTTTCAAGAGGTAAAACTGTTAATATACGGACAGATTCAAAATTTGCTTTTGGAGTGGTTCACGCTCATGGATCTATTGGGAAAGAAAGGGGACTCTTAACATCTCAAGGATCTGCAATGAAATATGGGCCAATGAGCCAGCAATATTACAAGCAATTAATCTACCTTGATTAGTGGCAATTATGCATTGCAAGGCACATCAAACTGGAAATAGCCCAATGCATATAGGGAACCGCAGGGCAGCCAGAGCTGCGAGAGAAGCAGCTGAAGGTCAAATATTGCTAGTTTTGCCAGAAAAGGTTCAGAGGTTGGGACCTAAGAGTCTGCTGTATATACCAGAAGACAATCAATTGGCTAACCTACTGAAAGCAAACAAAAATCAAGAAGGATTGTGGGTGAGTCCTTCGCACCAAGTAATAGTTACACAAGAAATCATGTGTGAAATAGCCAATAGGCAACACCAAGAAACTCACCGGGGAATTGAAACAATGGTGGAAGCACTAAAAACACAAGTGCTAAGTGTTTGAATGAATGGAATAATTAAGAGCATAGCGAAGAAATGTGAGTTATGCCTGAAGAACAATCCTCACTTAGCCCAAAGACCTTTACCAGGGGTGACAAAGAGAGGAAATAGTCCAGTTTTCTTCGTTATGATTTTCGGTAACATTGAGACAGACAGGGCCTGACACCTTCCAAATATGTTTTGAGGAAACACTGCGATTCACAGGTACAGTTCAACACAGGAGACTCGGGACATGTTTACAGGAGGCACCGGAGCACATTACTCCTCAGGGAAGAGCATCCCGGTCTGCCCTCGCAGTTCAAAGCAACATGACTGGGGCAATTAAGGGACTGCAGAAAGGCAGACCATATGCACAAAAGGTTGCTCCCGATTGTAAGCAGCTCTACAATTGTTGAAACTGGCCTAAAAGACATAGCAGGAGCTGCGCTACACCTTGTTAACTTGCACCTCTCTGTCCCATGCTCCATCACACAGCACATGCTGGCGGCAGCATTTCTTCAGGTTTCTCACCGAGCTGCACAGAAGAAGGTGTCATCAACATCCAGTGGGAGACACAAGTATTACCACGAGTGATGGTGACTGTCGACTTTCATGGTGCTTTCCTACAGGCACTCATGGCATTGGAAACAGTGTTGGAATTTGGCTGGGCTGAGTGACACCCAGCCATGGGTTTGCAAGCTCTCCAGTTTGCAAAGTTCGGAGGACCACCACCGAAAGCTGGCAGAAACCCTCTCCTCCTCGAGGCTCAACCCTCGCCCGCTGAGAAATGCTGAGACAATTGAAGTGAGTATTTCACAGAACTCAAGGGGAATTTTTAACAAGTACCTTTGTACATAGATCTATATCTATGTGTCTGTGTGCATCCGTGTGTGAATGAATGTGAATACTCAATAGCAAGTATAGTGTAACCATTTCAAATCTGTAATCAAGCTACTGTTGTGATTGTAGGAAATTCTATTAACTCACCCTGCAAATCTTAAACTAAGCAGTGATTAAGTGCTGCTAAAATCTTGTGATCCACCTTAAACTGTGAATGAACCTTAGATTGCTGCTGAATACATATCATCCTTTAGATATAAACCACTGACCAAGTCTGAGACAAGGACTGGACCTAGCTGCACCTAAACTCCTCTATGAGAAGTTAAGAAAGCAAGGGGGTCTATTCTGAACCTTGTGACTCAATGGGAGGGTCCTCTTTACCCTCTGGTTTCTCCAGTCTCTCTGTATAAATCATTCTGATTTGATTCTAATTCGATTTTCCTTTGTATGGTTTAGGAAGTAATAGAGTGAACCTTGCCATCGAATTCTGTTAAGTCGCATTTTTATAAACTCCTATGAAAATCACTTTTACCGATACCCTTGAAGGGGATTCTTTAAGCGGCTGAAACCACGCAGTTGTGACAAACAGCCACAGTGTGAGAGAAAGGGAAGCATTATCCTTGCCATATTGCTGAGACACCAACTTCAGTAATGATGAGACACCAAAGAGAATTAACTTTCCCCAAGTCTCACTAAGCATGCACTCATGTTTTCCAATTTCCTTTCACTGAACTATACAAAAACTCTTTCTACAACAATAAATTACATGTGCCCAGGACCATTCCCTGAAATAGAGGCCAACGGGCACAACTACCCTTGTGCACTAGGTTGCATTTTGTTATGCAAAATTTGGATGCAGAAGAGCTGCATCCAAAATGCCCACTGGGAAATCCCCTGGCCCATTCCCACTCGTGAACGGAGCTGAGAAATTTGTTGAGCTTTTCAGCTGACATGGGCCAAGCCTGTACCTGTAAACCTCCAAACGCTTTAGCACTACAGATGATCACGGTCCAGCTCACGGGAACACTCACTGGTGCTGTTTAATTCAGTACCACAGATGCTGCCAAAAGTTCTCCCTCACGCAGCATCTCACGCTCACATACACGGGGTAGGTTTTTTCAATACACTCTTAGAACAGCAGTAAGCAGAAGCAGAGGAAAGCAATGTGGATAAACCAAGTTCATCCACTATCTCAGGCATTGAAGAGTGGCTCATTGTCTCAAGAATACAGCCTAAAGAGCATCTGGCTTCAAGCCCGATGTTCAAGTGGAATTAATTTTTTCTGTTACGGTGAGGAACAGGTAGAAGGTGTGGGGGTTTTTTTTGTTTCTAGTTTGTTTTTAAACAACTTACTTTTCAACAAAAAAGGGAACAAAAGGTATTAAGCATCTACTAAGAGACAAGGCACTATCAGAAGTGTAGGACCTAGTAACAAGAAGTGACTGAAGAAATGGAGACCAAAAATGGGAAGGGTCAGCAAGTACCCAAGCACAATTCACAAGTGAAGCGATCCTGTCAGCAGCTTTTTGCCATCAAAATACTTGATCAGCAACAGTTCAGCCCTTCAAAGAAGAGGACAGCAGAGCAATTCAAAAGTGAAAAGGGAACACACATCTTGAAAGACAATGCCTGAAGAGGCAGTTCCTTTGGAAGAAGGAGAGATCTCCAGGCCCATCATCAACTTACTGAACCCCCCTATTAAGCAATAAGGGGTTGGCTGGTTGCTTTCAACTTGCTTTATTTCCATTGGAAGGCTGTTGCAGAACCCAGCTCTTCTAAGCATTAAGAGGTTTCTTCCAGCTTTCGGGTTAAATTTACTCAGGGCCAGGTGGCACGTTTTGCTGCTGCCCACACCCTCAAGCTTAGTAACTCTTTTCCCTAAATGGTATTTTCCTCTTCTGCATTTACAGGACTCACCCCAGTCTTCTTCCACTTGCTTTTCTAGCCTAAGCAAATCCAGAACTCCTGATGTCACCGCGTATGTCCATCTCCCATGGCCCAGCAATCCCTGCAGCTCTCCTCTCCAGTTATTCCAGGAGGAGTTCATCTTTCTTGGACGTGAAGGACCAGTAGAGCAACCATGTCAGATGAGCTGCGCTCCGTTCAGTGGCATTAACTCTTCTCTGTGGTTCCCAAAAAGACTTGGCCTGACACACTGCAGTGTAGCACTTTCTTATCTCCACATCACACTGCTGGCTCCCAGCTGCTCCCCTGTGCTTCCCTTTTGCTCTCTGTAGGTCTTGTTCCCCATCCTCAGTTTTGGCCAGCTGAAGAACATCCAACTTAGGGCTCTCAAATTCTTCCCCCTTCCCCCTTCTTCCTCTTCTAAATATCTTTGTGGTGGTCTCAGCTTTCTGCTCTTCAAAGAAGTAGCTTATCAGAACAGGACAAGGATAGCACTGGTTTTTCTCCAAGTAAGCAAATACTTCAACTGTTTATTTGAATACAAAAACTGAGAGGAAGGAAAACAATGACAGATAAGTGGAAAGTGAAAGTGTAATTTGGTGCTTAAGCAACTTGAATACTTAGGCTGCAGCTGTAGCAGAGGGCTGGCACTTAGATGGCTGATCATGATGATACCTGTACCAATTCAGGCAGTCAGGCAGTTAGAGCTATTATTCGCTAGATGTAACCAAAACAAAAGGGAAATCTTTGTAACTTAGAAATAGTTAGAACAGTTGTAAGATAGGGACCTCCGGAGTAATCTCACTTTAGACAGCTCGGCCTTGGAAGAACAGATGCACGGAACCATAAAAATAAGGAAGTTGCAAGATGAGTACAAAACCAGCCTTGAAGGACATGGTATACGTGATCCCAGGACGGAGCTTGCACAGAAATAGAGGTCAGTTGGCGAACACAGTGAAGAAGAGCATGAGCCTTCATCTGAGGACCCCCAATGACCACCCAGAGGCACCAACAAGCATGCGTGAAGGACATTAGCATATGTTAATAAGTTTTCGGAAATAAGATGAATACGTATAACAATTCCTGGAAATCAAACGCATAGATATGTAATAGGCCAAACTGTTTAGGTATGCACGCTAGGTGGAATTATCCCCTGTGCATCCAGCGCCGCAATAAAGAATGCCTGCTTTCTAACATACAAACAAGTGTTAGAGAGTTCTTTTACGACCGACTTTTCCGGCAATAATGATGAAGCCAAAAATCCTTCCACTAAGGTTTCAAATTACAAAATACTTTCATCTAAGGGAAGACAAAATGTATATAGACAAACATTGCCAGAGGTTTATAGGGCCTTCTCAGCACAAGGTTTCTCTTATGGCACCAGAACTTACCCGTATGAAAAATGATGAATTTGAAGTGCTATTTTAAAGCAACTGACAGTTAAACCAACAGTAGTGAGAAAATGGTCAAGAATTTGAACTTGCAGAATGGGAGATGATTTGTGACTTTCTCAACAGCTCTTACTATTGAGGAAGCTTACAATCATCTCACTATTTGGGAATGACATCCTTTGTTAGTATTGGTCTGGTTAGAAACTCAGCAGGCTGGCTTCTTCATCACTTTGTCTTTTTTCCACCCTTTGCTTCACTAAAAAGCTTTTAAAGATAAAAAAAATGGATTGCATTAGATTAGTTTCTCATGATTTCTTAAGTTCTCTGTCCTCTGCTTTGACATGTGTTGATTCAAGATCTTTCTGTACTCAGAAGCTCTACAGTTGGATACCCCAGCAGGAGCGGTGGGGGACAGCAGCCAGACAGACCAAGACCTACTACTTCTTCTTTCTGTTAAGTCAATAAACCTTAAAGAGCATAAAAGTTACTCCTCTGTGAGCAAAAGCAGAATGGGATGAAGGCACTGGAGATTTTTAGAACTGGTGTCCCATATATCATAACTAGGTAGCATGAAAAACTTTATTTTGATCCCATTTCACAGTTCCTTCACAGCCAGAAGGAATTTCATTACAGGGATTTTCATACCACTAAACTGGCAAAAAGGTATACAAGCCTTTTTATCCCTTTCCATCCTTTTACACTTGCTCCATAAAACCATTTTCCACTCTCCAGCTCGCCATCTCTCTAAGCAGAAAAGTCCTATCTGCCACACACTTGTCATAAACTAGGTAGGATATGACAACATTTCAAATACATCAGTACTTATAAAATCAGAAACTTTAAAATCCAAAAAAGAAAGAAAAAAGGGTGGTGGGGGAAAAATTATTTTCTACCTTGACTGTTAGGTTCCTACGCTGCCAGTATTTAACATCAATGTCTCTGTATTTCAAGGTCATGATTACAACAGTTCTGCCATTTGTCGATATCAATGAGACATTATGTGCCTTTCACCAGTTCAGGCACTCCACCTACACTTCTTCACAGATTTGATCTTTTGGGGTTCTTTTTTAAAATGTTTAAAATGTTAGAATCTGACCCTCCGAGGTGTAATAGGCAAAAGAGCACATTTTAAGTGAAATTAAGTTACGCTTCTCTTGATTTAAACACAGAAAGTTAGCCCCACTGGTACATTCACCCACAAGAACCTTAACACCTCCAACTTTATAGACACCCATAAATTATTTTTCTAAACAGCAAATTACTAACCATAGTACAACACTCTAGGAAAGAGAAAAAGAATGCACACAATCAGCATTTTCCTTCTTGACTAGAAAATTAAAATCTCTAACAGCAGATAAGCCTGAATTCAAAATCAATCAAATCTGGACGCCAAGTGGGCTATGGGTTATGAGATGCCACCTATCTGAACTCAAATCTTGAAAGCAATCATGCACTAAGGAAAATTTGAGGTTGTTAACGCAGAGGTTTCATCAGAGCCTTGGCAACTCTAATCTGGGACATGAAAGGTATTTGCACTACAGTACCATGTGAAGTAAAGAAAACTGCTCTTGCAGTTTGATTCCAACTCCGCATCCTCGGACAAAACGAGGCTGCTGCGTTTGAGGAACATGGATGGAAATCTCACCTGCCATCCCAAAGTTACGCTGTGGCTTTTCTTCACTTTCTGTCACTTCCCTTGGGCTTGGTAAATCTTTTGGAGAGTCTGAAGCAAAGGCCCATAGCTTTTTCCTGTTTGTAACAGTGGATGTCCTGGTTTTCACAAGTTGCTTTGCTATGGGGCGCACCACTTGTACCCTGGATTTACCTTCATAAATGCATCCTTGTACTGGAAAAGAAAGGGAAAATTACCAGCCATGCCAGTCATGACATGATATCCACAGGGCAACTGAGTGCACTTCTTGTAAGAGGATTTAATGCAGGAAATAATCCTTAAGTATCTTGATTTTTTAACAGTTGAATCACTTGCTTAGAGTCTGACCGCCAACACAATCTAACAAGAAGAAATCTTAAGATAAGTAGAGCTGTATTTAAAAAAGCAGGGTTTCTCTTTCCTCTCCTGAGGGTTTATCACCCAGAGCAGGCTGAAGTTCTCATCCTGCAAACTGCTCCCCAGTGCTTGTACGCTCACTCTGGGAAACACAGACAGCTATTCGAATTCTTTTGCAGGTACAAGCTTTGTTTACTTCCTCGTTTGAATGAAATTAAACCATACATTTAGCAATAAATGCAGCATGATGCTCCTTACCTTGCACTCATTTTTATCTAAAAGTTCAGTATTTCAGAATATTGGAGTACATTCTTTCCCAAACCAGGCACCGAAATTAAACCACTCCCAGTATCACCTCATTTTCAGAAACTTCTCATATATCATCCCAGTGTTCCTTCCAAAATGTACCATGCTGCACAACTGCATAAAGGGAACTGGGACCATTTCAAACTTTCTTTGGCCTGGAGCACGCAGCACACTTCTGTTTGCTATATTCTTGGTATGAGGCAGCAGAATGAACAACTCCGGGCTACACATAGTGGGGCAGGGGGAAAAGGTCTGGATCCTACACAGTTTGGGGCGTAGGGGGAAGGATGGGAACCTGTTCTGTCCCCGTCTGCTCTCTCTCCCCAGCTCTCGGGTCACTCCCGAGGCTGCCCCGGCCAGGCCTGGCCGCAGCTGACCGGGACCCCATGGCACCGGGCGGTTTGGAGCTCCCCACCACCACCCCTGGGCAGCCCCAACCCTCACCTCAGCTGGGCCGCAGCTGGAGCAGAGGCTGCACCTCCAGAGACCAACACGGCTGTTGGGAAGCCAAGCGTGGGGAAAAGACAGCTCCCAGCATGGGCTGGGAATGAACATGGCTGCCCCAGGCCTACAGCTCCCAGCATGCCCCGGGGTGCCCCTTCCTGCTGCCTGGCCCTGCAGGGACCCCGGCCCGGCCCCGACCCCCCCAGGCCCCATGGCCGCCTCCGCGGGGCTGTCCCGGCCCAGGCCCAGGCCCCTGAGCCCCAGTGGAGCAGGGAGAAGGAGGAGGAGAGAGGGAGGGAGCGGCAGGGAGGGGAGAGGTGGTGCAGGGTGGTGGGGTGACCAGAAAGGGCTGGCAGATGGACAGGCAGACGAGGAGAGCAGCAGGGAGCTGGGCAGGGGGTGGAGGAAGGAGGAACACTGGTGAGGAGCTGGCCCTGGGATGGAGCTGGAAAGAGATGGAGGGGAAGGGGACAGCGGGGTGCAGGGAGAAAACTAGAGCTAAGCAGCAGGAGAGAGGAAAAGAGAGAAAAAGAAGAGCAGGAAGGACAGAGGGACGGACTGACCCAGGCAGGGTGAAGGAGTGGGACAGGGGGGCAGAGAGACCAAAAAGGCATCAGGAGAGCGGAGTGAGAGGGAGCAGGACAGAGGGAGAGAGGGGAAAGTGTGAGAGGGGTAAGGAAGGGGAGAGAGGAAGGGAGAGGCAGGGACAGAGAGCGGGACACAGAGCACGAGAAGGATGGGAAACAATCCAGAGAGCCTGAGAAACAGAGGGATGTGGGTCAGGGCAAGGAGGTAGAGAAGGACAGAGCAGCAATGGCCTCCAGGATGGAGACGGAGGAAGAGCAAAAGTGGATGGGGAGCAGGACTGAGGCCCAGAGAGAAGGGAGCAGCACAGCCAGCTGAGCAGGGGAGAGAGGCAGGAAAGAGGGGACAGGATGCAGGAGAGAAAGAAAAAATAAGGCCAGGAAGCAGAACACAGTGATAGAAAAAAGCGAAGGACAGGGAGAGGGAGAGAGAGATGTAGAGAAAGGAAAAACATAGCAGCAGGTGACAGGACCTTGAGCACAGCTTAATTCTGGGCACTTTTCCCTCTTTTTAGGCCTGTTGATTCAAGACGCAATGTCGAGAGATGGCTCAGGACCATGCCAGGGCCGGTGGCACTGCTTTCTGGATCCCGTGGCGGCAATGGGTGGAGGAACAGCTT